>NC_064763.1:43025561-43325561 GCF_011397635.1 Epinephelus fuscoguttatus | reverse complement strand
CTCACCTCCGTGGTAAACAGAGTGTTTGCTGATAGTTTGGCGGAGGAAGTTCTCCTCAGGTTATCTCGCCGCTCGGCGCCGCTCAGAGAGGACACTAATTATTCATATTAGCACTGTGAGGAAAACAAGGTGTCCAGAGAACAAAGGACTAATGCTGCTGTTTATCTGAGAGGACAGACTTATTTCATCTCTCTGAGTCTCAGCTCACACAATCTGTCCTGGACTCAGAGTGTCGGATCATAAACACAAACACTGCTGCTAAATAAGCATAAACAAACAACATGTACGCACGCTGCAGAATACGAGCCGCAGAAAACACCGAGTCAAAGATACGAGACAGGAAGAAATATCAAAGCATGAAATGTATGCAAATGAGAATTATCTCATGGACAAAGACACGAGCACAGTGGAACAGCTGGTAAATATGAGACAGAACAGACAGGGAGGAAGTGTCCACACAGAGGCAGGAACAGGGACAGAGACAGAGACAGAGACAGAGACAGGGACAGGGACAGAGACAGAGACAGGGACAGGGACAGGGACAGGGACAGGGACAGGGACAGAGACAGGGACAGGGACAGGGACAGAGACAGGGACTGAGACAGGGACAGGGACTGAGACAGAGAGATGTCCTCTGAGGGTTCAACAGTCTGACAGATCTGAGACACATCACAGGTTCGTCACTGACCAACTGTCTCACAGTCTGTCTGTATCTGTGTCTGGTGATGATGATGATGGTGATGAAGAGGCAGCTGGCTCTGACAAATGAGAACGACTGTGTGAAACAAACCAGAGCAGGAACAGGAAGTCTCTGCAGTCCTTGTGTTTCTATGTGACTGTTCACTGATTGGCTCTTCGACTCGAGAGTTTAATGCACTCTGACATGTCGTGCTGACAGGAAGTGATGCAAGGCGTTACAGCTGACAGCTGTCAGTCAAAGGGAAGCAGTCGCTACTGAACACTTCCAAACCAACGATGGATTATTTTGGCTCACTTCTCCGAGACGTCACGAACAGGAAACCAACCCGACCGAGCATCTGTGGGACGTGCCAACACCCCAGAGGCACCGCCTATCCACGATAAGGCCTCTACAGACTGGACATAGCTCTGACATGTCAAGGTGTGGACACAGGAAGTCTGGGGATGCCCAATGGTGTCTGGCACCAGGGTCTTCACAGCAGATCCTTTGAGTCCTGTGGGTTGTGAGATGATGTACCAGCATGTCCCAAGGTGCTCCACTGGATTTGGATCTGGAGAATTTGAAGGGCTTTTTTTTTTTTTTTTTTTTTAAATAAAGTGACTTCATCTCTGTGGAGTCAAAAGTGTAAATCCCACGGTTACGTTACGAGTCGTGTCCGAGTGCTGGCTCATGTCTGAATGTTCTCTCTACTGTAAGGGCAGATGTTGCTGGAGCAGCTGCAGCTTTTAACATGAAGCTCACAGCTCAGTTCATTCATACGGTGTGTGTGTGTGTGTGTGTGTGTGTGTGTGTGAGCTGAACTCCCTCGAGATGCTCGGCTGCTCTCCCATCATTCCCCCGCACACACACTCTGTATCGCACTGTAAGCTGAGTACTTCTGTGTGTGTGTGTGTGTGTGCTGATTGGCTGTCCACACACACTGTTCAACACAACTTAAGACTCCAAACTTTAAACACTAAACAAGACCTGAGTGTGAACACAGCAGTGAACACAGCAGTGAACACAGCAGTGAACAGCTCCATCAGATCAGCTCACAAACACAGACAAGACTCTTCTTCATCTCTGAGTCGGACAGCGACTGACTGACACTCGGCTCAGGTGACAGAAATGATTTCCTCAGATGGATCTTTGCTCCTCAGATCTCCTGAGGGAGGTTCAGGAGAAACAGATAAGATAGAGTCATCTGAAAAATAAGAACATCATTTATTTCACATGAGATAAAGACGACTGTGACCAGCAGCAGGTTCCTCTGGGCTCCCATGTCTCTGATAAGATGGCCGCCACACACTGAACTGTGGTGACATCACGCAGCTCCAGGAGAACTCAGTGATGGCTGTTTCACACTGAGCTCAGATTTTACATCCAAACTATCTGCACAGTAATAAAGCAAAGTCATCCTGGCGTCACGTGTGCACAGAATATTCAAACGGACCTCGATTACAGCGGATTCCTAAAATATATGTTTGACCAATGAAATTCTTTGTTCAGAGTGATGTCATACCTCCAGGTCAGCGTGTAAGATGTAATGTTGCTAATGTGCACTTGCTAACGTTGTGTGTTGGTTGGAACAGGACGAGCTAACATTAGCATCAAACATAGGGTCAGATTAGTTTGTGTATTGACAAAAACGGAGCACATCAGTGCTCTGGACCCAGTGTGCTCAGCTGTTACGTGGAAAATTTGCACGTGGACTTTCACACTGCGCTGATAAGCAACAGCTTTAAACAAAAGATATTAAGCAATGAAACATGAAATGTCGACGCCTCATAAAGAAGCACAAAGCTTCGCAGTTAAGCATCGTCAGTGTCTTCAGATGGAACTGCCCACAGCTGAAGGAGTTTGTTAATACATGCCTGCAAATGCCCGAAAAATGAAACATAAATTCAAAATGGCTGACTTCCTGTTACGTTTGGGGTGTAACTCCAGGACGATCTTATTTCCCCCAAACTCCACCAGATGCATGTTGGTTGCGTTCCGGCTCCGTCACAGCTGCGGCGCTCCGGAGCCCTCCGCAACAGATATGCAGGACTTCTATTTTTGCCGGACGCCGGAGCACAACGCAGCAATTCAGCACAGAGCAGATCGTGCGGGGCAGGAAGTCATGCACAGAAACAAAATAAAACATCCGGTTAATTTTCAAAATAAAATACACAGTGTTCACGGCGGATCATATTTCCCTGCACTACACCTTGAAAACGTCATAATGGGTGGAGGCAGGCCTGAAGTCAACAGGTCAGAGGTTTTCAGACGTCATTTCACCCCGTTGACACCATGGACGAGGAGATGTTAATCATGGAGGTGCACCCAGATGTCTGCCTACTACTCCTCTGGTTTTGTGCTTCTGTTTATAGAAACTACATCTTGTTAGATCTCGCGATTATGCGTGAATTCGTGAGATCTCGTGGGTCCTCGTGACTCCCGCTGTCCGGCGGAGCTGCACCGCTCCGCACAACAAACGCAGCCGGTGGGTGTTGACGGATGGCGGAGCACACAGCAGATAACGAGCGCTGCTGTTCTGCAACAGACACGCATCCAGTGGAATTCTGGCGTAAGGTCCTCGGGCCGTAATGAGCTGCAGCAGCATCTAAAGACTTTGTGTCTTGTTCAGTTTACTCCTGAACACCTTTGGTTTCCTCCTGTTTTCAGTCTTTGTGCTAAGCTAAGCTAACCAGCTGCTAGCTACAGCTTCATATAATTTACTGCACACACACACTGGACATCTGACTCTCAGACAGACAGTGAATTAAAGTACTCCTCAAAATGTCAAACTCTGTCTTCACTATCAAACCCTCTCAGTTTCCCAGGAGTCCTCGTGTTATTTGCAGTTTAGTATTTCCCTGATCAGGTTTCCAGTTTCTGTCCTGCTGTCAGTCCTAACGCTCGTCGTCACTCAGACTAATTCCTGATTTTTAAACAAAGTGACTTTCGGTTCAGTGTGAAGCAGCAGCTCAGAGTCTCTGCTCACACACATATTTGTTTTTCTACCTCAAAGCGTGTTGAAGAGATGCAGCCATGCTGCAGAGCGTCTCGTTTTTATGTGCATTTTTAATCTGTACATGAAAATACCTGAGTGAGTGTCTGAGACAGAGAGTCTGTCTGAGGCGTACGAGCTGTTGTGTGGATGAAACAGAAACAGACTGAGTGAATAAATGACGAAGAACATGAAGCACGGAGAGCTGAACACATGAGGTGTGTGTGGAGCGATGAGGAGCCTGTAGCCTTCATCACATTCACACATGAAACAAACAGAAAGCACATTTCCATCATGATTGTTTCATCACTGAGCTTCCTCTCTTTGAATCAGCTCTTCTTCTCCTGCAGCTGCTTCACTGCTGACCAATCACAACACGTTTCCAACAAAGTTATCTCAAAGTTTAGCTGAATGGACAAAATGTTGGTCTTTAACCCTTTAAACTCTGCAACAGAAACAGGCCGCCAGAGCCTACGCTGGTATTTTTGCTGATTGTGATGTCACTTCCTGGAGTTTCTTCAAACGCTTCACATCCCTAAAATCTGAACAACAGGGCGGGAATCACCAGAGGAGCCACGACAAGATATTACTGCCGTGTGTTGAGTATTAGGATAAAAGTTATTGCTATTTATTACCTTTTTTTTCCAACTGTAAATTTATTCCTCAAATGAAAACTTTGTCAACATCAGTTTTACCTCCTGAAATAAAGTTTTCATTCTGTTTAATCATTTCTGTTGCAGCACACTGTGACACAGAGCGGACAGACTGACCAACACCATCATAACCACTGTTGTGCTAGTTCCTGAAAAATAGGAACTAGCTACCGTTACTAGTTACTTCATTATAAAGTAACTCAGTAACTCAGTTACTTAAACCAAAAAGTAATGCGTTACTGAGATGAGTAACTTTTTAGTTACTTCCCTTCCTGAAAAAACTCAACTTACGACTCTGGTCTTGGCTCGCCATCACGCCATGACCTTGACACACGTGCACTAGTGTCATCTATACTCTGAGTGCGTCCTGGCTGTAGGTGACTGAGTGGGGACACTAGAGGGCGCTAGGTGCTTTTCTTTTTTGCAGTGTAGTTTTTCTAAGCCACAAAGAAGGATCATGTTTTGGGAAACTCAGCCCTGCAGCCCAAAACATTTCCTAACTGTATTGGCTCGTAGCTACAGCGCCTAAGAGACAGAGGAGGGAGTTTAACCGAGGGACTGTCAGACTACAACTTGACAAAACAACTCAACGGTACAGGAAACATGCAACATGTCTTCTACAGTGGAGTCACTCGCTGTCAGGCAGCTAAACGTTTTTACAACTACAGTACTTGGATACAAATATGGAAAATGAGCTAAAGAGAACATCTGAAGAGCTACATGATGATGTGGAGTCTGTTGCCCCCCGCAGACACTGTCTGTCCACAACAAAAGCTTCCTCGGGATAACAATGGATATCACGTCACTGGATATCACGTTATTGGGACTAAAGATCTACAGAAGCGCTACGACTTAATGTAACGTTACAGCACTGTGGTGAGGCCAGCAGGTCGACAGTGACTTCAGAGATGGTGAGAGACGTGTTTCATTAAGATGCTTCATATACCTCTGTCTGACTTGACTATCTTTTATTGTTCAGGGCTAAAATGTTTGAGTGAAAGGGAACTTCAGTTTGTGAAGGAACACTGCATGCTGCGCGCCATGTTAAAACCTGGCCAAAAATAACGGAGTAACGCAGCGTTTGGTAACGGTAACTGAGTTACTGAATTTAAAAACTAACGCATTAGAATATTAGTTACTGCCACTAATAACACGTTACTGCCCAACACTGGTCATGACACCTGTCAGAAACGTCCAGTTATTGTCCAGATCAGCCGTGTTTGCTCCTCATGTGAAGGAGCTGTGTAACATCCTGATGTAAACTCCATCATGGAGGACGGCAGAAAGGTGAAATATTTCAGCTCTGAATGGCAGTGCTGTCTGCTGTTACTGTTGGCGCTATTCTCCGCTGGACTCACCTATTTTTGCCGTCCTGCTCTTGTCCACTAAAATGATACCCGATTCACTGTCTACAGTCTCTGTGATTCCATGTGAACGCATCATGAGTCAAAACTGGGTCTACATTACAGCCGTGCACCAAAGAGAGAGGATAATGTTATCTCAGAGCCTTACAAAGAAAAGTTCCTCCTCCTCCACGCCGCTGCATCACGTCTGCAGCTTTCTGTGCCCAAGAGTAGCATGAAAGTCAAGAGCGCTCACTCCACAGCAAAATCTGCACAGCACACTGACCGGCGAGGAAAAAAAAAAAAAGTTTCAGTCGACTGAGAGGTCTCCAACTGACGATTCAAATCTTGGACTTCAAGTGGCAGGCCGAGAGCAAACAAAGTGATAACATGGAAGACAGAAACAGAGGAATGTTACAGCTACTACGGTTTTATTTTACATCATGAGGATCAGTGTTTATTTCGTTGACAGCCATCGCCGGTGCGGAGGCATGAAAAAGAACAAACACATTGTGGAAATCATCTCACACAGAGGTCCTGACCTCACTCTGAGAACTCTGGCCTGGACCTCCAACACAAGCCCAGAGTTTACTGATAGATTATTATCTCAATTTAAATGTCAGCTGTTGAGTCTGATGTGGAGGAGCAGAGCAGAGCAGAGAGAGGTGGCATGGCTGAGAGTAAAAAGAGAAGTTAAATGAGTCAGACAGGAAGAGTGAGACAGATGAGTAAAGACAAGTCGCTCCACAGAAATGAAAAGGGCAAATAAGACCAGGACAGACAGACAGACAGACAGACAGACACAGAGGTGAGGGTTGTCAGTAGTATCCAGAGGGCAGGTGAGATCAGCTCAGGTGCAGCAGCTCCATCATTCAGACTCTGTTCACGTCTGGTTCAGAAAAATAACCTGCAGCAGTGAACAGGATCAGGACACACCTTCAGCTCAGAGCATCATTCTGCTCCAACGCAGCAGCGCTCTTATTGTGGTAGTTTTACATCACGTCCTCACTGTGACCTCGTCACATGTCCACGTTTGGTCATGGACTTTCCTGATATGTAAACTGAAAGGTACCTCGTGTGTTGTTGCAGTGCTGAAAAGTCTGTCAACTTCAGCCTGTTACATGCATTGTCTGTTTTCAACATACACTTCTGTTTTCACAGGAAATGTACAGTTTGATACAGTCTCTTTCAAAATAAAAGCACTACGTCGGCACAACAACGGGCACAAGCACATACAGCCAGCAGCAGTGACACGGCATAACTTCACTACAAGCTGATTGGCTGCTGAAACAGGTGACGTGCTTTAAAACCAGCCGCCGGCCATTTGACCAGCTGAGTGTCAGGTGACATCATCAGCTCAGACCGGTCAGTTCACACCACTGCTACAACATTCTCAAACAGTTTTGTGTCGTCGTGAATCTTTGCTCTGAGCTGGACTTTAAGGGAACTGATGTTTGGGATGAAGGACTTCTTAAATACATTTTTAGTCACAAGAGAGACTCTACAGCGCCTCCTGGAGCTCACAAGCTCAAACTGGCTGAAGAGGATGGAAGCTGTCTTCCTCGTCCGTCTGTAAAGAGTTGGGTCAGGGGTTTTGTTGCTCACCACCTATTTTACTTTCTACTGTCAGGATCCCGGAGAGTTTATTCTTGGTTGTAGAGTTTGGCTCACTGTACCAGGCCGGGAGGTGAAAAATTAAAACACTCTCAACCATAGATGCAATAAAAACAGAAGGACTGTCCTGATTGTAAACTGAAAGTTTCAAAAAGTGTTCAAAAATGCAGTCCAAGCTGAAAAGTCTGAGGCACTCCAGGGTAATATTGATATATACTCTCAACCATAGTTTTGTTCACTAATTCTAAAATCTGATGACTAAGGCGGAATTTAAACTTCTGCATTGAATCAGGGCCGAAGCTACGTCTACGTCAATACAATTTATACAATGTAAAATGCCATAGGCTTGTGCTAATAACGTTAGCATGTTGTATTTGTGTAAAACGTGTTTAGTATAAGACAGTTGTTTTGTCAGTGAACCTTGTGAGCTGTAATGGAGCTGAACTGTGTAACATTACCTTTGTTAAATGTTGCTGTTGTCCCTGGCTTCATGTGAGTAGAGGAAAAGTCTGCTAGCTGCTAGGCTAATTTATACAATGTAAAATGCCATAGGCTTGTGCTAATAACGTTAGCATGTTGTATTTGTGGGGAAAATGTGTCCAGATAAAGACAAGTGTTTGTCTGTGAATGCTGCGAGTTATAGTGAAGCTGATTTGTGTTTGAAACTGTCTCTATTAAGCCATGTTTAATGTGTGTTTAATGTGTGTTTAATGTGTGTTTAATGCATGTTTACTGTGAGTTTAATGTGTGTTTACTGTGAGTTTAATGTGTGTTTAATGTGTGTTTAATGTGTGTTTAATGCGTGTTTACTGTGTGTTTAATGTGTGTTTACTGTGAGTTTAATGTGTGTTTACTGCGAGTTTACTGTGTGTTTAATGTGTGTTTACTGTGTGTTTAATGCGTGTTTAATGTGTGTTTAATGTGTGTTTACCACGTGTTCAATGTGTGTTTACTGCGTGTTTACTGCATGTTTAATCTGTGTTTAATGTGTGTTTACTCTGTGTTTGTGTGTTTACTGCGTGTTTAATGCATGTTTAATGTGTGTTTAATGCATGTTTACTGTGTTTAATGTGTGTTTAATGCGTGTTTAATGCATGTTTAATGTGTGTTTAATGCATGTTTAATGTGTGTTTAATGTGTATTTAATTTGTGTTTAATGTGTGTTTAATGTGTATTTAATTTGGGTTTAATGTGTATTTAATGTGTATTTAATTTGTGTTTAATGTGTGTTTGTGTATTTAATGTGTTTAATGTGTATTTAATTTGTGTTTAATGTGTGTTCAATGTGTGTTTACTGTGTGTTTAATGTGTATTTAATGTGTTTACTGTGTATTTAATGTGTATTTAATGTGTGTTTACTGTGTATTTAATGTGTATTTAATGTGTGTTTAATTTGTTTAATGTGTATTTAATGTGCGTTTAATGTGTATTTAATTTGTGTTTAATGTGTATTTAATGTGCATCTAATGTGTTTGATGTGTTTAATGTGTGTTTAATTTGTATTTAATATGTATTTAATGTGTGTTTAATGTGTGTGTAATGTGTATTTAATGTGTGTTTACTGTGTGTTTAATGTGTGTTGTGAATCAACTAAACTTTACAGCACTTCACAGAAACCTCTGTTGCCATCTAGTGTTTTGGAGGTGTAACTGCAGAGTGACACAGACACACCACCACACAGGTATAAATGCTCACAGTGTTGTAGGTGTCGTGTGTAGGTTCTGCTGCACAGTATAAATCCTGCCTAACATCAGTCGGGACTGCAGCCAGATGTTCCTCCCTCTAATAACGAGGTAAACTGGGGTTAAATGAGTAACGTGTCTGAGTCTCCGCTGTGATGAGGATGTTTCACCTCCCCGAAAGCTCCTGAAGTATTAAGACTAAAATCAAAGGAGGAGATTCGGAGGGATGAGAGCTGCAGACCGGCTCGATGGGACTCTGTGGGAATGAGCAAAGCATGACTCAGCAGAAAAACACTTGTTGCAGCACTTGTTGATTAAAAACCACTGTGAGAGCCGTCCTGAGTTTCCAAACATCAGGCTGGAAACACATTCTGGGATCCGGGGGCACTGCTGGGCACTAAAACCAAATCTGAGAGAGCATCGTTAACGGATTTTAAAATCTCAGTACAAAACTAAAATCTGTTTAATATGCAGCACAATGGAGTTTTGATCTTGAAGACGCAGAGCGGGTCTTCAGCCGTCACTGAGGGCGCTGAGGTCATGACTCCTGAGGGAGGAGTTCATATTTTACAATCAAAAACTTTTGTTTTTTTCAGGATGGTTCCAGGATTTTAGCTCCGTATATTTAAATGTGGCTTTTTTTATGCAGCCAGAAACCACATTCAGATGGAAGCATGGATCCATCCTGCCTTGTATCAACGCTTCAGGCTGCTGCTGCTGCTGGTGGTGTAATGGTGTGGGGGAGATTTTCTTAGTACCAACTGAGCATGGTTTAAACACCACAGCCTACCTGAGTATTGTTGCTGAGCGTGTCCATCCCTTTATGACCACAGTGTACCCATCTTCTGATGGCTACTTCCAGCAGGATAACGCACCATGTCACAAAGCTCACATCATCTCAAACATGACAATGAGTTCACTGTACTCCAATGGCCTCCACAGTCACCAGATCTCAGTCCAATAGAGCACCTTTGGGATGTGCTGGAACGGGAGATTCTCATCATGGATCAACTGTGTGATGTCATCATGTCAATATGGACCAACATCTCTGAGGAATGTTTCCAGCACCTTGTTGAGTCTGTGACACCAAGAATTAAACAGGAGGTCCAACCTGGTACCAGCAAGGTGTCCCTAATAAAGTGGCCTTTGACTGCATTCTGCCTATAAATGCAAAACAGTTGTAGAAATGTGTAGATTTATAATATAGTTAATAAATCTTGCAGAAAATGTAAGTAAGCAGCAAACTGTGAAAAATCTGAATGATGAAAACGTTTTCTTTTCCGTCTCCATCAGTTCAGCGTCTGCTCACACACTTACAGGACACCTTTAAATAGCTCCATCACATTAAGGCAGCTGCTCATGTCTTTATGTGTACACATTTTAATTCAGGTGTAATGAAGCCGGCTGGTAAATTCAGCGTTTCGGGGGCAGAATAAAAACAAGGTCAGCACATTGTTCTGTAAACCTGCTGTAGAGCGCTGAACGCTCCCCGGAGCCACAGTCCATTTAGTGCTGAGCTCCCTCTGGTCTGCGTCCATTTACTGCTGCTGTCTGCTCTTTTAAAGCCAGCCTCCATTTACTGCTATTTCCCCTAAATCCCAGCTCTGCTGAACGGAGTCAGGACAGTGGAAGAATGGAGCACTGACCCGTGATGGTGACTACAGTGGACGGCAGGCTCCGCCTTCACCAACAGTCCAAAGACTCATGACGAGATGAAACTGTTTCAGAACGAAAAGTGTCAGCGGTGTGAACTGGCCGGTCTGAGCTCGCCTCAAGCCTGCTGATGATGTCACCCGACAGTCAGCTGGTCAAATGGCCGGCGGCTGGTTTTAAAGCACGTCACCTGTTTCAACAGCCAATCAGCTTGTAGTGAAGTGACTGTCTCACACACGTGCACGAGGAGAACATTCAGAGTTTTACAAGCAACGTCTGTATTCCTAAAATCTGACCTTAGATATGACATAATAACAAGGAGGCTCTGTCTGTTGAACCAAGAAGACAAACTCTTTGTTGTGTCCCACTCTGTCAGCAGAAACACGTTACGCTGCATTCACACGACCAGCGACACAGCAACAGGCTACCATTCACGTTCAGTGGAATCCGTTGACATGACGCAGCTAACAAGCGTGACGCGCTACAAACCAAAGTTGAACTGACCTCAACTTTTTCAAGATTTTCCCTCAAAGTGTTCTTGAGAGATCACGTTCAGGAGAATGAGACAGACAAGGTCACAGTGACCTTTATCCACCAAAACCTGCTCACTTCATCGTTGAGTCCAAGTTGACATTTGTGCCAAATCTGAAGACATCCCCTCGAGGACTTGTTGTGATACCGTGTTTACGTGGATGGGACGGACGGTAATGTAGTCACGTGAAACACCGAGCCAACTGAGCAGCTGGAGCAGCTTGTACCAAAGAGAAATGTCGTGCCCGCCGTTTGGATTTCATTTTGGCTTTCGTGAAGACGACGCTGAACAGAAAAGAAATCAAATGTCAACACTGCAGAAAAACTGTTTGAGCGACCAAAGGTGACGTCAGCGATCTGTTCCAGCACCTGGAGAACAATCCCATTACTGAATGTGAACCAAAAATAAATAATCGCTCATTAATCGTAATCGAGGTAAAATGTTTAATCACTCCTGATGCTGATTTGAGGTCACGTCGCCTCGCCCTGTGCTGAGGCATAACACCTGGTATGCAGGGTCACATTCGTTACCTCCATCTCCATCTGCAAAATTGCATCAAACCTCAGAAACAGACGGTCAGAGAGAATTTCTTATCTTGTGTAGCCTGAGATATTTCACAATCTCTTTGATCCAGTGAGAATGTGTCGGTGGGAGAAAGTCTCTCCACCTGAACAGCAAACGGCCAGCGTGCTGCACACGATTACTGAGATGCACACACTGTGGTGAAACGCCAAACAGAGCAATGAAACGGGACGGACGTATCGGCTCCTCTAGACATTTGAAAAGAGACACCTGTGTCTAGTTTAAGATGAGAAAATCCTTCATGAGGACACAAACAGTGCAGATCAATGCAGGAGGTAAAAAGCTAAATAATAAGAAGAGAGTCTGAACAGAAAGTGCACGACAACAGTTAAAGACATAATAACAAGCTACAGTGACGGCTGCTTTGAGTTTGTTTGGACTACTGGAGAAAGACTCTCAAACTAACTCATGAAGACACTGATGCACCGTCAGCCCACAGTTTAACTTTCATCCAGCAGATACGTCACAGTCTGAGTCAACAGCTTCTCTCTTTCAGCTCTGGTTTTGGTCTCCACCAACTGCTGTGCTCGCAGCTCGTCTCTGAGTGTGTCTGAGTGCTGTTTGCTGCAGAGCAGGTGCTGAACGCTGAGGTTATCAGACTGAAACAGACAGGAAGTGACTACAATATGACATATTTGACAAATCACAGGCTCAGTCGAGCTGCAGAGTTGCTGTTAATTATCTTTGGGGTCGACACTGTGAGCAGCACTTTCTGAAAGTCATTTGATTCAGACTAATATAAAGAATAAACCCAGAAAGGTCACAGAGGAACATTTGGCTGAATGACTTCACCAAACTCTGGCAGCCCAGAGCCATCGCTTAAAATGCAGCCTTAGCTCACGGAGGGTCTGTGGCTCCATGATAAGACTAAAAAATACATTTTCATGTCCTTGACATTTAAAAAACATCACGTCAGATTGTAGGACTTCTTTGTGTCTGAACTTACAGGCGTAGGTCATGGCGAAGCTGCTCCCCGTGTCCACCATGTCGACCTGTGGCACCAGTTTGGGGACGTCCTGGTGCTGCGCCAGGGCGAAGCGAAACACCTCGTACTCATGGGAGCCGGTGGGGAAAAGGCCTCCTGTTTCACAGAGATAAACAGTGAGAATTATTTATTATGAAACACAGAGGGAGGAGACAGAGCTGTTTACAGCAGCTAACTCTTCACCTTCACTTTGGAAACAGAGATAATTCATGTTGGCAGTGAGTGTGTCTGCAAACCACAAATACATCACAGTCGGAGGTTTCTAAAGCTGAAAACCACTGTTTGAGACCAACAAACAACAGTTTGTGATCCAGCGAGTCACTACATGGGTGTTTGTTAGCGTCCCATCCCTGTTTTATCCAGCAGTCTTAAAGGCACCGCACATGGGTGTCTTTTAGCGACCAGTGGCTGTTCTTAACGACCCATCACCATTCTTCCAGCAGCTTTACAGGCACATAAGGTTGGTGTTCTTTTTTAGAAAACTTTGGCTGTTTTCCAGCAACTTTATACACAACAGACGTGAGTGTTTTTACGCAACATGAGAAAGTTTTTCCAGCAGATTATTAGACACCAGACACGGGAGTTTTTAGTGGCCTGTGGCTGTTTTTCTCTCAGCTTTATAGGCATCAAGTGAGAGTTGTTTTTTTGGCAACCCATTGGTGTTTTTCCAGCAGCTTTTTAGCCTCTAAATATGGTTGTTTTAAACAACCCCTCACTGTATTTCCAGCGGCATTACAGGCACCAAACGTGGTTGTCTTTTAGCGACCAGTAGCTATTTTCAAGCAGATTTTTACACATCAGACGTGAGTGTTTCTTCAGCGACCAGTGGCTGTTTTTCCAGCAGCTTTTGAGGCAACAACTTGCTGCTGTTCTTCTGGTGGCTTGTCAGGCACTATACATAAGTTTAACAATCCGTCGCTATTTTATAGGCACCAAACGTGGGTGCTCTCTGGTGGCCCATGGCTGTTTTTCCACCAGAGATAGTTTCATGAAAAGTGGACAGAAACTTCGCTGCCTTTCCAGCTCAGACATAACGAGCAGGTATTCGAAGCCAATCCATCTTTTCCTAACCATAAACAGGTGGTGTTTGTGCCTGAACCTAGTCACGAATAAACCACAGCGCTGTTGAAAGTTAAAGAAACGTAAAGTTTTAATGTATCAACTACGTGATACTGTACAGGTTAACAGAAATGTGTGATGCCAACATTACACATGTACATGTAATAAAGCTGAACTGAACTTATTTCAGGTTGCTGTGCTGGATAAGTGACGTGTGCAGCTAAACATACGACCTACAGGTCTAACTAACCCGCTGAAGCTCTCATTTTGCTGTTTTGGTTTGTTTTTAAGCGTGTTGCTGTGTTTCCTGCCGTGTCACCACCTCATGCATTAACACAAGACTCATTCATAAAACCACGGCTCCACAGGCTGGTGGCCGAAAACTCCACAACTTTTGCTCAAAGTTACACCTTCCAGGAGAAGAGACGGCAGCTGACATCACAAACTGAGTTCACCGCCGCCACTAAAAATAATGCCGTCTGCGTTTTGCAGTAATTGCTGTTAAAAGCCTCTTTTCTCAGCTCTCATTCGCTCCACTTTTCGCTCCACTCACACTCTCAACATGATGGTTTTTAGGGCCACGGTGAAATGATCTGAACACTTAAACTCTGACTGATTGCCCCTCTTGTCTTCTCTGTGTGCTGAAGTAGGAGGAGGTGTTTTTATTACATGTGTTTACAGCTTCTAAATTTACATGTTGAAGTTTAGTTTTTGTTCAGACACTGTCACAAAGATTAAAACAGCATTTTGTCCCTGAAATAAACTGAAACCTTCACCTCTGGTTATCTCTCATTTTCTCTGCTGGCGCTGAAACAATTAGTCAATTAATTTATTAGATCCACAGACAACTCATCAGCATCTGTTTTAATAACTGAATAATAGTTTGTCTTTATTCTCTGGTTTCAGTTTCTCAGCTGTGAGAATTTGCTGCTTGTACTTGTCTTACTAAGAAAGTATCTGTGGATCTTTTGCTGTTGGTCGGACAAGACAAAACATTTTTCACTGTTTTCTGATGTTTCATTCACCAAACAGCTGATCCTCAAAATAATCCAGAATATAACTTGTGATAAAAAATAAAAAAAAAATACATAAAAAACAATAGTTCATTAGTGAAGCCTTTTAATCATTAGTGAGTAAACTTGAAGGAATAATTTGTTATGATTTATTATTTACCTGCTTTTACCTCTGTACTTTCCCCTGTAAAAATATAATTAACAATTTATTATTATCATTATTAATTTACTTATTCATTATTATTAATATTATTATCATTATACTTTTATTTCTTACTGTTGTTATTTTTTACCTCTATACTTTTCTCTGTAAAAAAAATAATTAATAAAAAAGATTATAATAATTTATTTATTATTTATTTGTACCTCTGTACTTCCCTCTGAAAAAAATCTTAAGAATATTTTCATTATTATTATTATTATTATTATTATTATTAATATTTAACTATTTATTTATTTACTATTTTTACCTCTGTACTTTCCTCTGTAAGAAAAATAGTCACTGACAAAAAACCTTCTTGGCCTGTTTCCCTCTGAGATGTAGTGGAGTACAAGTACAAAGTAACTTAATGTAACTGCTGTTAGATTAGTACACAGCTTCTTTTTTAACTTGTTAATAAATAGTAAAAGTAGTGATTTTGTTTTTACTACAATCAACACAAACATGATCAGATCTGTCAGTAAAATCACACACGAGCTGCAGCTACATGTAAACACAGTGACACCTGAGGACAGGTGATGACCGGAAGTGAGCGGGACACGGTGCTAAGAGCTAACATAGCTGCTAGCTAACACACACGAGCGTCTAAACTCGGTCAAACAGTGAAAACACGCTGTAATGTCACTTTATATTAAACACAATGTGCTGACAGACCTTGAGCCTCCATCAGCGGGGCGATGAACACACACAAAACACGACTTTTGCTCCGTTTACAGGAAACACTTTCACACAGCTCACCTGCCACTGCTTCCGGCATGACGCCTTCAAAATAAGAGCTCGTCAATTAAAGGAATAAATATGAAAAACAACAAATTACTCGAGAACAACAGACTTCAGTTTAATATGATTAAATTTTAACTAAAGTAAAAGTACTAATACCACAGTTAAAGGAAAATGTGCCTGAAGTACTAAAAGTAAAAATACTTAATGTAAATAAAATGAAATAACATTAAATTTAAAAAGTGATGCATAGACTGTTATTTTATATAAATAATTCTTTACTATGCTGTATGTAACTGAAACTAATAATTATTTCCATCATGGATTCATCTGCTGATTATTTTCTTCAAGAGAAAAAAATACTTGCATATAATAGACTATATTTAATATAATTACAGTTTAACCAAAGTAAAAGTGCTGATACTTTCAAAAACTCTGTTACAAGTAAAAGTCCTGTAATGAGAGTCTGACTAAAGTAAAATCAGTAGACTGTGATCATAAACATGTGTTTAAAGTATTCAAAGTAAAACTGAACGCTGTGACTGTTACACTTCTTCTTCTCCCTTCAGGGTCGCCACAGCGCCTCATCTCACGCTTTCTCCTGCCTCCTCTACTGTGACAGTTACACTATATTATATAAATAAGTCTTTACTATTTGTATAAAACTGAAACATATGATTATTTCTGTTATGGATTAATCTGCTGATTATTTTCTTCATTAAAAAAGAGAGAAAAAATTACTCGGGTATAATCGAAGATGTTCAGTATGATCACAGTTTAACTTGAGTAAAAGTATTTAAACCACAGTTTAAAAATTACTCTGTTACAAGTAAAAGTCAGTCGCCTGAGTTTATGGAACAGATGTTGTGAAGAACTGAAAACATGGAGAACATCAAGAAGGGTTAAACAAAACTTTAAAAATAATGTGTTGATCAAATCTGAAAATAAAATCGTACAAGAAGAGGAACCTAAAGTGTGTCCGTTGCTTTCTGAAAGTTGTTTTTCTTTTTTTTTGTTGCTATGTTGTCTTGTTTACCTGTTTTGGTTTGTTTTGTTGTTGATTATTAAACATGACGTGCTGTTAAACGGATCGGTGTTATAAGCTGTGGCTTTTTAAAGTTATGTTAAATGACTTTATTTAATGTTTTGTACTAGGCTATTTAAGTATCTGTCATTTTCTGTGAGAAGCTGTGACTTCATTAACGTGAATTTGTGGATGAGTACTTGATGTTCTTATTTCTATTTGCAGAACAAAATAAATTCTAAATAAACTCATGTTGCGGAGAAACCTTCATCTTCAGCCTGGAAACTAGAGCAGCCATAAAATCTACAACACTTCCCTCTGAAATGTGGTGGAGTTAGCATGAAGGGGAAATACTCAAGTAAAAGTACTTAGTTACATCCCAGCACTGCTTGTTGAAACACTGATGAAGAGGAATATAACAAAGGTCACAGGAGCAGATGAAGCAGAGTCAGTTTCACCCACTGAAGCTGCTCACAGTGTAACATTACAGGAATATTATTAGACTTGTATCTGATTTATTCATCCAGGCTGGAAGCGTTCCATCTGCTCCGACAGAAGGTCTCACTGACTTTAACAAACACACAGAGAACCAGCGTCAGTGGTTCTTAGCGCTGAGGTTGGCTGCCACTCGGTCAGTATGCAGGTCAGACGCTCACAGGCTGCAGGAGGCGTTTAAATGCAGGTTAGTTCAACTTGCTGCCACATCAGCACCAAACCTGAGCGGAAACTCGGGGCCACTGGTCCAATGAATCACATTATGGGTTCATTTTGGGAGAGTCACACGCTCTGCAGCCCACAGCTGATCCACACTGAACGTGACCAAAGCGGTCGGGGTTCAAATGGGAATGAAAGAGCAGCGGAGAGGATTCATCACGAGCACAAATGTCACAGTGAAAGAAGTTTGTGGAGAGAGACGCTCTCAGATTATTGATCCTGAAGACAGGAAACAGACCTGAGAGTTTACGAGATTATGAATGACTCAGGTTGAGCTGAATACTCAGATTAAATGCGTATCCGGCTCAGATAATGTGCTTCTTATGAATACGAGTGCTGTATGAGTAAAATGTGTCGGTGATGAAGAAGAATCTGTGCAGCTACGTTTAATCTCTCACTCTTCACAAACAATCTGAGGTCTGATTCTGAGATTGTTCTGTGAATAGTTTTCTAATAAATGCAGCAGCCTCTGATCAATTTCAGGCTTAAAATAACAATTTCAGATTAGGACACACCCACTTCCAATTTAAACCCCACCCATGTCTGAGCCTATCCCAGCTGACACTGGACACTCTGTCTGTGGAGACGGAGCAGCAGAGCGCACTCTGGACACCGTCACATGTGAGCATTTTTGATGATGGCCTCCGTCCAGTCCTTTGGTCTTATCACATTTAACCATAGTTGTCTTTGTTTTTGTTGACGGGCAGCGGCGGCTGGTTTTGAGCCATGACTCCTTCTATTCTGGCTCCCAATAACACAACAAGACAAACACATTTTAACACTCCTATGGAGCCTACAGCCCTGTGGGGGAGAGGCAGAGACAGTGCAGGTAGAGCGGTTGCACTGAGGCCTGTGAGGTGGGGGGGCCCTGAGAGACCATGATCGCCACCTTGGAAATCTGCCGGTGTTCAAAGAACTTATTAAATTTTATTATTAAATTAAAAACGGTGCAATTTGTCATATCTGTCCCGAAGAAGGAAAACCATCTCTGTCATGTTAATATTTTCTTTTCTTAGAACCATCATAAGACACATCAAACAGCTGCTGCATTAATAATCTATCAATACATTAGATAATATGACCTGCTGCATATATAACCTTTTAACTGGTGATTCAGTGTCAGGTTTTACTGACAGACAGTCAGAAAGCTCTCAGCAGAAAACACATGTCAACAGACGTGTCCACGGTCGAGGACTGGATTTATTTTATATACTTTATTGTTGGGTTGTTGTGATGAAAAACTTACATTTATTTTGAGGATGGTAAAGAGAGAAGTTTAGAAACTGTTGGACAGCTGGGACTGATCATGTGTCCTCAGTGACATCTGACATTAACACACCTCCCCCCAAACATTATGTTGAGCTACTTCAGTGTTTCCTGTTCATGGTTTAGTTGTGATTGAACAAGTCGTTCTCTTCAGGAGCTCCTGAACGCAGCTCGACAGGATCAGGACGGCTCTGCCTTCAGCTCCTCTTCTTCAGACCACGACAACATTCAGTGTCTTCATGGTGTTTGCACTCTGGGCCCTGAGTTGAGCTGCCAACAGAACATGTGTCGAGGTACAACAAATAATTAATTTGATATGTTGTACCTGTTGTTACTGCTTTGTTTTTATTTTTTACTATTTACACATTCATCTATTCTGAGCTTATTTCTTCCTGCCTTGAATGAAATTAAAAAAGATCATTACTATACATAAATGTTATAAAATATGATTTACAGAGAAGTCTCAGGAGAGTACTCTGCTCTTTTATTTAAAGTAACAGTAGTGAAACAAAGAGTAGAAATACTTCATCACAAGTAAAAGACAAACATCGAAATCTGACCTCAGTAAAAGTACATTACTCATTATGACTCATTTCATATATGATATAATTAGATTATAATCACTGAGGCACGAGTGTGTTCATTACTTTAATGTTGCAGCTTGTGAATTTTCCCCAGTGTTCAATAATATTTTAATTATACATCATATTTATATTTTCATTCTGAATCTGAGTCTGAGTACTATAATGCACAGTATCTGAGTAAATGTACTTAGTTACTTCAAACCTCTGAGCCTACAGCCTACGTCTATGTGTCGCTGAGGCCGAACAGTGAAACATGTTCTGGATAAGTGTCACAGTGACGTCAGTCGGCAGAGCTGCAGGACGATATCAGAGAAATGATTTATAAAAGAGTCCAGACTTCACGCTACACGTCCCCACAGCCTCATGTCCTCACAGCCTCATGTCCCCACAGCCTCATGTCCTCACAGCCTCATGTCCCCACAGCCTCATGTCCTCACAGCCTCATGTCCCCACAGCCTCATGTCCCCACAGCCTCATGTCCTCACAGCCTCATGTCCCCACAGCCTCATGTCCTCACAGCCTCATGTCCTCACAGCCTCATGTCCCCACAGCCTCACGTCCCCACAGCCTCACGTCCCCACAGCCTCACGTCCCCACAGCCTCATGTCCTCACAGCCTCACGTCCCCACAGCCTCACGTCCCCACAGCCTCACGTCCCCACAGCCTCATGTCCCCACAGCCTCACGTCCCCACAGCCTCACGTCCTCACAGCCTCATGTCCCCACAGCCTCACGTCCTCACAGCCTCATGTCCTCACAGCCTAATGTCCTCACAGCCTCATGTCCCCACAGCCTCATGTCCCGACAGCCTCACGTCCTCACAGCCTCACAGCCTCACAGCCTCATGTCCTCACAGCCTCATGTCCCGACAGCCTCACGTCCTCACAGCCTCACAGCCTCACAGCCTCATGTCCTCACAGCCTCATGTCCTCATAGCCTCACAGCCTCATGTCCCCACAGCCTCACGTCCTCACAGCCTCATGTCCTCACAGCCTCACGTCCTCACAGCCTCATGTCCTCATAGCCTCACAGCCTCATGTCCCCACAGCCTCACGTCCTCACAGCCTCACGTCCTCACAGCCTCATGTCCTCACAGCCTCACGTCCTCACAGCCTCACAGCCTCACGTCCTCACAGCCTCATGTCCCCACAGCCTCACAGCCTCACGTCCTCACAGCCTCACAGCCTCACAGCCTCACGTCCTCACAGCCTCACAGCCCCACAGTCACCAGCACAGGAAGCTTTCAACACAGTCAAGTGAGATTATTACGGAGATTTATGACCACACGCGCCACAGAGTTCCTTCATATCACAGGAAAACTGTAAATAACAAACACATCCGCTCAGCTGGTGCAGACACTGCAGAGATTATTGACTGATCAGAAGAAAATGAACCTGCAGCTCTGCTGATTATTGATAAATCAATACGGCAACTTCTCAAATATGATTTGTTGTTTTCTTTGTCACATGACTCCAGTTTGAGCCTCTTTACATCGGCTCCCAGTTTGTGTTGGAACAGATTTTAGGATCTCTCTGATCACTCTTAAGGCTCCTCATGGTCTCTCTATCTGCGTCCACACCAGGACGTACTTTGAGGTCCTCGGGCAGCAGAGGTTGTCTGTCTGTTCCAGAGGCTGAAGACTAAAGGGGACAGAGTGTTTGCTGTCGGGGCCCCGGGGCCCTCAGGTCAGACGAGTCAGTGATGTCTTTAAGTCCCTTCTTAGAACAGACTGTTATCTGAGAGCGTTTCCTGATTTGACCTCAGTTTGAAGTTAAACTCTTTTGTTTAAATGAAGTGTTTTTATCAGTTCCTCTAAAAGTTGTTTTCATGTCGGGTCTGTTTTAATCATTGACGTGTAAAGCACTTTGTAACTCTGTTTTAAAAAGTGTTTTATAAATAATAATAATAATAATAATAATACATTATTATTATTATTATTATTATTATTATTATTATTATTAATAATAATAATAATAATAATAACATATTATTATTATTATTATTATTATTTATGACAGTCGGTTATCTTCAGGACTGTCAGTGGGACGAAACGAGCTCATTAAAGATGTCAGCTTGAGCTCTGAGAAACTGTGAACGCCATTTTTGTAACTTTGTTTTACCAATCGATTAATCAAGAAAATGAGTGACAGATTAATCAATAATGAAAATGAGGTTATGTAAAATAAGTTGTTATATTCACGACAGATAAAAGGAGAACAAACACTGAAGCTAACAAGAGGATTTTAACAGTACGGTGGGCGATATGGCCCTAAAATGATATCAGGGTATATATTTTTTTCCGCTAACAATATTTTTGACGATCTGACAAATTAATAAGTTGGTTTGTTTTTAATTACTAATCAGTATAAGTCTCTAAAAGAGTCTGTTTCAGTGAAACGTTCAGGACGCCACAGTTTGTTCTTCACTACTGCAGCTGCTCCTCTTTCTGTAAACACCTCCAGCCAGGCTTGTTGTTGCCATGGGTAACACTGTGACGTCAATACGTCAACAAGTCCGAAAATCGCGAGTATCACCACATTAATTTTTCATATCATATTAAAAGTTATTCCGCATTATGGTGACGGCTCTATCTAACAGTGACTGATGGAGTTGGTTTTATTAATCTGCACCGATAATATCTATAATATCAGTATATGACTCTGTGCTGCTGCTGGTCTCTGTAGTATCACCTCAGGTGGAAAACAACTGCAGTTTTATGGCACCTGAACTTCTGCGTCATTTTAATATTGTGTTTATTATTGTATATATATTTTACAGGATGCTGCAGGAAGTCAGAGACACACACACTAAGTCATCAGATATATAATATAATACATGAACACTAACAGACTGTAAGTCACAGAGGGAGTCCCGGCCACAGGCATTATTACAGGAGCGGTGAGTGGGCACACACACACACACACACACACACACACACACACACACACACACACACACACACAGATAGCCTATGATTTATGATATCAAACAAAACAGATATATTAATATTACAGGATTATTATGAGAGGCAGCGGCGGGAGTGTTGTCACTAGTGACGGTGGTGTTGGAGCATCAGGCTGCCAAAAATCATTATAAGTCAAAATATGATCTGAAAAAATGAACAATAAACGAACAGCTGATGAACAGCTGATGTGTTGGGGAAAGTGTTTATAGCGGAGTTGGAGAGCTGCACGCGGTGCGTCATTAAATGGATGCACGAGCTCGTGAATGAACGAACAAGCGGCTGGTTAGAGAGGTAAGAGCACAGCCTGCAGTGTGACACACACACACACACACACACACACACACACACAGGGAATGAGGTCCAGTCGGGTCGGTCCCGGAGCGCCCCCGGGTGCAGGCGCCCCGCCGCTCACTCACCTATGTTGATGTTACTTGGGAAACTTGTGCCGCTGCAGAGCCCGAGCAGCAGCAGCAGCGGCGGCAGCAGCGGGAGCAGCACCGAGGGGACCGAGAAGCTCTGCGGCCGCATGGTTCCTCCGGGAGACGCGGAACAACCGGCGTAATCCCATTCACAGCGGGGCCGGCACAGATCCACCGCAGCCCGGGCACAGACTCACACATCCACCGGCAGTCCGCTCCGGTCCTCTGTGTCCGTGTCTCTGTGAGCCTCCCTCTCACCAAACATCCAGAGCTGAGCGCTGAGCTCTGCTGCCGCGTCGACTCTGACTGTCAGAGTGTGTGTTCACTGCTCCTCTACACAACTACACCCTCCCTCACCCTCCTCATCCTCCCTCTTCCTCTCACACACACTCCCTCTCTTTTTACTTCCAGAAAGCTGTGGTAACACTGATCATCACGCACGCATACACTCACCTTCCACTGATCAGGTAGACTTACACCTGTTCAGCTGCTTATCAATGTAAACAGCCAATCAGCCAATCAGCCAATCAGGTGTCAGCAGCTCATTAACATTTAGTCATGTAGACATGGTGAAGACGAGCTGCTGAAGTTCAAACGCAGCATCAGAATGATGAAGAAAGGTGATTGAAGTGACTTTGAACGTGGCATGGTTGTTGGTGCCAGACGGGCTGCTCTGAGTATTTACTGGGATGTTCAGCACAACCATCTCTAGGGTTTACAGAGGATGGTCCCAAAAAGAGAAAATATCCAGTGAGCCAAAATGCCTTGTTGATGCCAGAGGTCAGAGGAGAATGGCCAGACTGGTTCAAGATGATAGAAAGGCAACAGGAAGTCAAATAAGCACTGGTTCCAACCAAGGTGTGCAGAAGAGCATCTCTGAAGCAACAACACCTTGTCCAACCTTGAAGCAGATGGGCAAGACGAGACACAATACGATAAGATATGATATGAAATGATACCATAAGATACAACGAGGTGAGATGGGACGAGACAGGACGCGACACAGTGCGGCACCATAGTTCTTTATTCATCAGGGGAAATTTGCATTTCGCAGCACCAAGTGTCACAGAGCGCTAACAAGCGTAAAAACCACAAACTAATATAATAAGTATGCGTCAGTAAAAAATGCAAATCAGTTTAATAAATAAATAAATCTCAGTAAGAAAACAGTAAAAACCCAGAGCAGCTAAAATAAGACAGCAGTAAAGAAACGGACTGACCGTGATGTCATTGTCTCCTCACTGCAGCAACAGCTCGTTAAAACACGACCACGTTTAGAGGCTAAGAAGCTGCTGAAAACACATCGATGATGACTCACTAAAAAAACTGTTTTTGTTATTTGTTGGTGTTGATCAGTCGTCTGCAGCTTGGCAGGCATCTCACTATCTGCTGACCCGTTGGAGGGGCCCGACCCCCATGTTGGGAACCACTAGACTAAACCAGCTGACTATATGTAAAGTAGTTTAAGTGGCTCCGCGTGGAGCAGCTCCAACACTGATGCTCCAGTGTTAACTATCTAATGACGTCACAGAGGATCAGATATCAGACACACAGCGTGTGTGAAGCCAGAATTACTTCTGTACTTGTGCTACATTACATGAAGTGTCCTCTCTTCATCAAACTAACATCTTGAGTCTTGGCCTCTCTGAGGATTCACGTTGGTTTGAGTTTCTTGTATTTCTGGGAAATATTAGCGACCTGCCTCCTGTGTATCCAGTAAAACTCTGCTGTGTATCAAAACAAAAATCTTATATATTTGTACAAAATAAACGTGATCCTTCTCACTGGGATATTTCTAATAAAAAACAGATTTGAACACAGTAATCTGTTTTTATCTAGAAAAGACTTTAATGCCCGACAACAGCACAGATTTTAATCCACAGTGAGAGCTGAGTACACACGGTGGTATCACTGTGATCTCATAGTCACTGATATGACTGGTGAAATCTATACGTGTCATATTTAGATTCTGAATATAAAAAACTTTCTTCAGCTCAGCGGCTGTGATGCAGTGAACTCACTGAGATCATGTTAAATGATGAGGTGATTAAAGTCACTTTAAAGTTGAGTCAAAGTTTCTGCATTAATTAAAGTGTACACAGACTCCTTCAAGTTATTGATTTACATGTTCTTACCCAGGGATGGATTACTGAACAGGCCGACTGAGCACAGACCTCGGGAATCAAAGTGTCAGCTGCCCCGCTGACCTTCACCTGCAAGATGTCACTCAACCAAACACCGTACTGACGAGGAGACTCAAAACAACCACAAAGAGACACGACGTGACTACAGAGGAAGAATCACCACAGAGACACAAAATCCCAAAAGATGCAAAACCACTACAAAGTCTGTGTGTCCTGCTGCTGTGTAGAGGAGGTGGGAAACCTGCACATCTTCTTTCCTTTGATAACAGGTGTGTGTGATAACAGATCATCTGCTCTTAAAAACAGATGAAGCACATTGACTTAATTCTTTAAGGTTCCTCAGTTAACTCTGGTTTTAACAACAGATTCAGCAGAAGAAGCTCCAAATGTCTGAGTGACTGAAATATTCAAATTGAATCTGAAATATACTGACAACAAAGACACTAGATTACAAGATGCCATGTAAGGTAAGGTAAGGTAAAGTAAGGTAAGGTAAGGTAAGGTACAGTGCAGTCATCAGTTCTGCAGGTATCTGATCATAAACCAAAGTACTGGACACATTAAAATGTTGACCTGATGATGGCGCTAGATGCAAAGTGCCACTATCACTAAATTCAATTCATCCTGTAGAGGAGCATAAATGTTTGAACCATATTTCACCACAAAGGTAAAAAAAAATCTCCTGTATTTTATGTTATAGTAATTTTAACTCATTATATTGTTATATTATTGGATGGATAAATGTCTCCATGGACACCACCCTCTACCTGTCCTTGTAAAAGTGCACCAAAGTCCTCGGAGTCTGAGTTGATTTCTTTATCAGCATCAGAGGAAACAGTCACAGCGTCAACTTGTTGGTCTCTGCAGCGTCTAATCACAAACATGGCTGCCCTCCTACACAGTTTGCCCACACAAGGAATAATGGGGACGCTGGTAATCCCCTTCTATTCACTCTCTATCCAGCCAATTTACTGAGACAAAACAAAGAGGGAGAGGAACATGATCAGCCTCTTTCATCCACATCCCTGCCTAATTTATTTATCTGCACTCGACAAACAGGCCAACGGCAGCGTAGGTGGATCCACTGAAAACACGACAGATGATCAACTCCTGGTGACATGTGGTGAAGACGCCTTGTTGTCGCTGCTCTCATTTATCTGCTGCATCCAGCAGCTGGAGCCTGATGTCTAAATCAAGCAGTTCTCAGTTACCCCAATGAAGATCAGATAGTTTCTGTGTTACTGGCTGAAGAGATCCACCGCCACCGTCTCTTTGGAAACTATAACTACCAATAAAACAAACAAACAAATAAACCCCACAGAGATGTCTATAAAAGATAAGTTGTTCTTAAGATTTTCAAATATCTTTTTTACAGTTTGCACATCACAAACCTAAAATCATGAACATGTTTTTGTAGTGATGCGGCGCCAGGAGTCTCTGAAGCATTAGCAAACAAAAGCATCTTCAGTGGCCATGACAGAGCCAGGCAGCAGTAACATCTGTATCATAGGAGCAGCAATAATGGGCAAAACATGCACACACAGGGAGGCCTCATGCAGCCAGGTGGGCAAACAGCAACAGAAAAATGGCTACAAACATGAGACTGACATATTTTTTCTTGACTGGCCACTCCGAAAGCTGAATTTACACTTGTGCGTCAGCTCTATGCAGACCCTACGTACGTAGCCTACGTGCTTGTGAGCATTTATACTTGTGTGGTGGTGTGTCTGTGTCACTCTGCAGTTACACCTCCAAAACACTAGTCGGCGACAAAGGTTTCTGTGAAGTGCTGTAAAGTTTAGTTGATTCAAAACACACATTAAACACACATTAAGCCCTGTTTGGATTAGTTGAACATGGAGACGTGGGGTGAAGTAATTATTACCAGGGATTTTAGTCCCATCCGAACGCACCATGTCTGTAATCATTACAGATACCAGTAAAAAATTATGGCGACTTTTACCTTCTGTAAAACGGTCCAGAGAAAATACCTCGGGTAATATTGATCACGTGCAAATGTGTGTAAATATTTCATCACGTCCTGTTTAGCAGCAGCAGTACAGTGATGTTAGCAGCAGCAGTAGTACAGTGATGTTAGCAGCAGCAGTAGTACAGTGATGTTAGCAGCAGTTAGCAGCAGCAGTAGTACAGTGATGTTAGCAGCAGTTAGCAGCAGCAGTACAGTGATGTTAGCAGCAGCAGTAGTACAGTGATGTTAGCAGCAGTTAGCAGCAGCAGCAGTACAGTGATGTTAGCAGCAGCAGTAGTACAGTGATGTTAGCAGCAGCAGCAGCAGCAGTACAGTGATGTTAGCAGCAGTTAGCAGCAGCAGTACAGTGATGTTAGCAGCAGCAGTAGTACAGTGATGTTAGCAGCAGCAGTAGTACAGTGATGTTAGCAGCAGCAGCAGCAGCAGTACAGTGATGTTAGCAGCAGCAGTACAGTGATGTTAGCAGCAGCAGCAGCAGTACAGTGATGTTAGCAGCAGCAGTAGTACAGTAATGTTAGCAGCAGCAGCAGTACAGTGATGTTAGCAGCAGCAGCAGTAGTACAGTGATGTTAGCAGCAGCAGCAGTACAGTAATGTTAGCAGCAGCAGCAGTAGTACAGTGATGTTAGCAGCAGCAGTTGTACAGTGATGTTAGCAGCAGCAGTTGTACAGTGATGTTAGCAGCAGCAGCAGTAGTACAGTGATGTTAGCAGCAGCAGCAGTACAGTAATGTTAGCAGCAGCAGCAGTAGTACAGTGATGTTAGCAGCAGCAGTTGTACAGTGATGTTAGCAGCAGCAGTACAGTGATGTTAGCAGCAGCAGTAGTACAGTGATGTTAGCAGCAGCAGCAGTACAGTGATGTTAGCAGCAGCAGTAGTACAGTGATGTTAGCAGCAGCAGTAGTACAGTGATGTTAGCAGCAGCAGCAGCAGCAGTAGTACAGTGATGTTAGCAGCAGCAGTTGTACAGTGATGTTAGCAGCAGTAATACAGTGATGTTAGCAGCAGTTAGCAGCAGCAGTTGTACAGTGATGTTAGCAGCAGTAATACAGTAATGTTAGCAGCAGCAGCAGCAGCAGTACAGTGATGTTAGCAGCAGCAGTACAGTGATGTTAGCAGCAGCAGTAGTACAGTGATGTTAGCAGCAGCAGTACAGTGATGTTAGCAGCAGCAGTAGTACAGTGATGTTAGCAGCAGCAGTAGTACAGTGATGTTAGCAGCAGCAGTAGTACAGTGATGTTAGCAGCAGCAGTAGTACAGTGATGTTAGCAGCAGTTAGCAGCAGCAGTACAGTGATGTTAGCAGCAGCAGCAGTACAGTGATGTTAGCAGCAGTTAGCAGCAGCAGTACAGTGATGTTAGCAGCAGCAGCAGTACAGTGATGTTAGCAGCAGTTAGCAGCAGCAGCAGTACAGTGATGTTAGCAGCAGTTAGCAGCAGCAGCAGTAGTACAGTGATGTTAGCAGCAGCAGTAGTACAGTGATGTTAGCAGCAGCAGCAGTACAGTGATGTTAGCAGTAGCAGCAGTACAGTGATGTTAGCAGCAGCAGCAGTACAGTGATGCTAGCAGCAGTAGTACAGTGATGTTAGCAGCAGCAGTTGTACAGTGATGTTAGCAGCAGCAGCAGCAGCAGCAGTACAGTGATGTTAGCAGCAGCAGCAGCAGCAGCAGTAGTACAGTGATGTTAGCAGCAGCAGCAGCAGCAGCAGTACAGTGATGTTAGCAGCAGCAGTAGTACAGTGATGTTAGCAGCAGCAGTAGTACAGTGATGTTAGCAGCAGCAGTACAGTGATGTTAGCAGCAGCAGTAGTACAGTGATGTTAGCAGCAGCAGTAGTACAGTGATGTTAGCAGCAGCAGTACAGTGATGTTAGCAGCAGCAGTAGTACAGTGATGTTAGCAGCAGTAGTAGTACAGTGATGTTAGCAGCAGTAGTAGTACAGTGATGTTAGCAGCAGCAGTACAGTGATGTTAGCAGCAGCAGTACAGTGATGTTAGCAGCAGTAGTAGTACAGTGATGTTAGCAGCAGTAGTAGTACAGTGATGTTAGCAGCGCTGTTAGCGGCAGCAGTGTACGGTGATGTTAGCAGCAGCAGTACGGTGATGTTGCAGCGGTGCGCAGTAGTACAGTGATGTTAGCAGCAGCAGCAGTACAGTGATGTTAGCAGCAGTTAGCAGCAGCAGTACAGTGATGTTAGCAGCAGCAGTAGTACAGTGATGTTAGCAGCAGCAGCAGCAGTACAGTGATGTTAGCAGCAGCAGTAGTACAGTGATGTTAGCAGCAGCAGCAGTACAGTGATGTTAGCAGCAGTTAGCAGCAGCAGTACAGTGATGTTAGCAGCAGCAGCAGTACAGTGATGTTAGCAGCAGCAGCAGTACAGTGATGTTAGCAGCAGTTAGCAGCAGCAGTACAGTGATGTTAGCAGCAGCAGCAGCAGTACAGTGATGTTAGCAGCAGCAGTACAGTGATGTTAGCAGCAGCAGTAGTACAGTGATGTTAGCAGCAGCAGCAGCAGTACAGTGATGTTAGCAGCAGCAGTAGTACAGTGATGTTAGCAGCAGCAGTACAGTGATGTTAGCAGCAGCAGTAGTACAGTGATGTTAGCAGCAGCAGTACAGTGATGTTAGCAGCAGCAGTACAGTGATGTTAGCAGCAGCAGTAGTACAGTGATGTTAGCAGCAGCAGTACAGTGATGTTAGCAGCAGCAGTACAGGTGTTAGCAGTTAGCAGCAGTAGTACGGTGATGTTAGCAGTGGCAGCAGTTGTACAGTGATGTTAGCGGCAGCAGTACGGTGATGTTAGCGGCAGTTAGCAGCAGCAGTAATACAGTGATGTTAGCGGCAGTTGGCAGCAGTACGGTGATGTTAGCAGCAGTAATACGGTGATGTTAGCAGCAGCGCAGCAGCAGCAGTACAGTGATGTTAGCGGCAGTTGCAGCAGTACAGCGATGATGTTGGCAGTAGTAGTACGGTGATGTTAGCAAGCAGCAGTAGTAGTACGGTGATGTTAGCAGCAGCAGCAGTAGCAGCGATGTTAGAACGGTAGCAGTGTGTAAGCAGCGATGTTAGCAGCAGCAGTACAGTGATGTTAGCAGCAGCAGTAGTACAGTGATGTTAGCAGCAGTAGTACAGTGATGTTAGCAGCAGCAGCAGTACAGTGATGTTAGCAGCAGCAGCAGTAGTAGTACAGTGATGTTAGCAGCAGTAGTACAGCGATGTTAGCAGCAGTTAGCAGCAGTAGTAACAGTGATGTTAGCAGCAGCAGTACAGTGATGTTAGCAGCAGCAGTACAGTGATGTTAGCAGCAGCAGCAGCAGCAGCAGTAGTACAGTGATGTTAGCAGCAGTTAGCAGCAGTTGTACAGTGATGTTAGCAGCAGCAGTACAGTGATGTTAGCAGCAGCAGTTGTACAGTGATGTTAGCAGCAGTAGCAGTACAGTGATGTTAGCAGCAGCAGCAGTACAGTGATGTTAGCAGCAGCAGTTGTACAGTAATGTTAGCAGCAGCAGCAGTACAGTGATGTTAGCAGCAGCAGCAGCAGTAGTACAGTGATGTTAGCAGCAGCAGTTGTACAGTGATGTTAGCAGCAGCAGTACAGTGATGTTAGCAGCAGCAGTAGTACAGTGATGTTAGCAGCAGCAGTACAGTGATGTTAGCAGCAGCAGTAGTACAGTGATGTTAGCAGCAGTAGTAGTACAGTGATGTTAGCAGCAGCAGCAGCAGTACAGTGATGTTAGCAGCAGCAGTAGTACAGTGATGTTAGCAGCAGCAGTACAGTGATGTTAGCAGCAGCAGTAGTACAGTGATGTTAGCAGCAGCAGCAGTACAGTGATGTTAGCAGCAGCAGTAGTACAGTGATGTTAGCAGCAGTAGTAGTACAGTGATGTTAGCAGCAGCAGTAGTACAGTGATGTTAGCAGCAGCAGTAGTACAGTGATGTTAGCAGCAGTAGTAGTACAGTGATGTTAGCAGCAGCAGCAGCAGCAGTAGTACAGTGATGTTAGCAGCAGCAGTTGTACAGTGATGTTAGCAGCAGTAATACAGTGATGTTAGCAGCAGTTAGCAGCAGCAGTTGTACAGTGATGTTAGCAGCAGTAATACAGTGATGTTAGCAGCAGCAGCAGCAGCAGTACAGTGATGTTAGCAGCAGCAGTACAGTGATGTTAGCAGCAGCAGCAGTAGTACAGTGATGTTAGCAGCAGCAGCAGCAGCAGTACAGTGATGTTAGCAGCAGCAGTACAGTGATGTTAGCAGCAGCGGTACAGTGATGTTAGCAGCAGCAGTAGTACAGTGATGTTAGCAGCAGTAGTACAGTGATGTTAGCAGCAGCAGTACAGTGATGTTAGCAGCAGCAGCAGCAGCAGTACAGTGATGTTAGCAGCAGCAGTAGTACAGTGATGTTAGCAGCAGCAGTAGTACAGTGATGTTAGCAGCAGCAGCAGCAGTACAGTGATGTTAGCAGCAGTTAGCAGCAGCAGTAGTACAGTGATGTTAGCAGCAGCAGTAGTACAGTGATGTTAGCAGCAGTAGTACAGTGATGTTAGCAGCAGCAGTACAGTGATGTTAGCAGCAGCAGCAGCAGCAGCAGTACAGTGATGTGAGCAGCAGCAGCAGCAGCAGTACAGTGATGTTAGCAGCAGCAGTAGTACAGTGATGTTAGCAGCAGTAGTACAGTGATGTTAGCAGCAGCAGCAGCGGTAGTACAGTAATGTTGTTGGCGGCAGTTAGCGAGCAGCAGCGGTAGTACGGTGATGTTAGCAGCAGCAGCGTACAGTGATGTTAGCAGCAGCAGTAGTGCAGTGATGTTAGCAGCAGCAGCGGTAGTACCGTGATGTTAGCAGCAGCAGTTGTTCTGTGTTGTTAGCAGCAGCAGTACAGTGATGTTAGCAGCAGCAGTAGTACAGTGATGTTAGCAGCAGCAGTAGTACAGTGATGTTAGCAGCAGCAGTACAGTGATGTTAGCAGCAGCAGTACAGTGATGTTAGCAGCAGCAGTAGTACAGTGATGTTAGCAGCAGCAGTAGTACAGTGATGTTAGCAGCAGTAGTACAGTGATGTTAGCAGCAGCAGCAGCAGCAGTACAGTGATGTTAGCAGCAGCAGTAGTACAGTGATGTTAGCAGCAGTAGTACAGTGATGTTAGCAGCAGCAGCAGTACAGTGATGTTAGCAGCAGCAGCAGCAGCAGCAGCAGCAGTACAGTGATGTGAGCAGCAGCAGCAGCAGCAGTACAGTGATGTTAGCAGCAGCAGTAGTACAGTGATGTTAGCAGCAGTAGTACAGTGATGTTAGCAGCAGCAGCAGTACAGTGATGTTAGCAGCAGCAGCAGCAGCAGTACAGTGATGTTAGCAGCAGCAGTAGTACAGTGATGTTAGCAGCAGCAGCAGCAGTAGTACAGTGATGTTAGCAGCAGCAGTAGTACAGTGATGTTAGCAGCAGCAGCAGCAGTAGTACAGTGATGTTAGCAGCAGCAGCAGCAGTACAGTGATGTTAGCGGCGCAGCGGTAGTACGGTGATGTTGGCAGCAGCGGTAGTACGGTGATGTTAGCAGCAGTGGTACGGTGATGTTAGCAGCAGCAGCAGCAGTACAGTGATGTTAGCAGCAGCAGTACAGTGATGTTAGCAGCAGCAGTAGTACAGTGATGTTAGCAGCAGCAGCAGTACAGTGATGTTAGCAGCAGTTAGCAGCAGCAGTAGTACAGTGATGTTAGCAGCAGCAGTAGTACAGTGATGTTAGCAGCAGTAGTACAGTGATGTTAGCAGCAGCAGTAGTACAGTGATGTTAGCAGCAGCAGCAGCAGTACAGTGATGTTAGCAGCAGCAGTAGTACAGTGATGTTAGCAGCAGCAGCAGCAGCAGTACAGTGATGTTAGCAGCAGCAGTAGTACAGTGATGTTAGCAGCAGCAGCAGCAGCAGCAGTACAGTGATGTTAGCAGCAGTTAGCAGCAGCAGTAGTACAGTAATGTTAGCAGCAGTTAGCAGCAGCAGTAGTACAGTGATGTTAGCAGCAGCAGTAGTACAGTGATGTTAGCAGCAGTAGTACAGTGATGTTAGCAGCAGCAGTAGTACAGTGATGTTAGCAGCAGCAGCAGCAGTAGTACAGTGATGTTAGCAGCAGCAGTAGTACAGTGATGTTAGCAGCAGTAGTACAGTGATGTTAGCAGCAGCAGTACAGTGATGTTAGCAGCAGCAGTAGTACAGTGATGTTAGCAGCAGCAGTAGTACAGTGATGTTAGCAGCAGCAGTACAGTGATGTTAGCAGCAGCAGTAGTACAGTGATGTTAGCAGCAGCAGTAGTACAGTGATGTTAGCAGCAGCAGTACAGTGATGTTAGCAGCAGCAGTTGATGTTAGCGGCAGCCGGTACGGTGATGTTAGCAACAGTTAGCAGCAGCAGTAGTACAGTGATGTTAGCAGCAGTAGTACAGTGATGTTAGCAGCAGTAGTAGTACAGTGATGTTAGCAGCAGTAGTAGTACAGTGATGTTAGCAGCAGCAGTAGTACAGTGATGTTAGCAGCAGCAGTACAGTGATGTTAGCAGCAGTAGTACAGTGATGTTAGCAGCAGCAGTACAGTGATGTTAGCAGCAGCAGTAGTACAGTGATGTTAGCAGCAGCAGCAGTACAGTGATGTTAGCAGCAGCAGTAGTACAGTGATGTTAGCAGCAGCAGCAGCAGTACAGTGATGTTAGCAGCAGTTAGCAGCAGTAGTACAGTGATGTTAGCAGCAGCAGTAATACAGTGATGTTAGCAGCAGTTAGCAGCAGCAGTACAGTGATGTTAGCAGCAGTTAGCAGCAGCAGTAATACAGTGATGTTAGCAGCAGTTAGCAGCAGTACAGTGATGTTAGCAGCAGCAGTAATACAGTGATGTTAGCAGCAGTTAGCAGCAGCAGTAATACAGTGATGTTAGCAGCAGTTAGCAGCAGCAGTACAGTGATGTTAGCAGGAGTAAGCAGTAGTAGTAAAAGTGATGTTAGCAGCAGCAGTACAGTGATGTTAGCAGCAGCAGTACAGTGATGTTAGCAGTAGTAATACAGTGATGTTAGCAGGAGTAAGCAGCAGTAGTAACAGTGATGTTAGCAACAGTTTGCAGCAGTAATACAGTGATGTTAGCAGCAGTAGTACAGCGATGTTAGCAACAGTTAGCAGCAGTAGTAACAGTGATGTTAGCAACAGTTAGCAGCAGTAGTAACAGTGATGTTAGCAGCAGCAGCAGCAGTACAGTGATGTCAGCAGCAGCAGCAGCGTTGCGGCAGCAGTTACAGTGACGTGATAGCAGCAGCGTGATGTTAGCGGCAGCAGTAGTACGGTGATGTGAGCGAGCAGCCAGTAGCAGTGATGTTAGCGGCAGCAGCAGCAGCCAGTTGTGCAGGTTAGCAGCAGCAGCGTGATGTTAGCAGTTAGCCGGTGATGTTAGCAGCAGTTAGCAGCAGCAGCAGTACAGTGATGTTAGCAGCAGTTAGCAGCAGCAGCAGTAGTACAGTGATGTTAGCAGCAGCAGCAGTACAGTGATGTGAGCAGCAGTTAGCAGCAGCAGTACAGTGATGTTAGCAGCAGCAGCAGTACAGTGATGTTAGCAGCAGTTAGCAGCAGCAGCAGTACAGTGATGTTAGCAGCAGCAGCAGTACAGTGATGCTAGCAGCAGTAAAAGCAGTCACTGGTGAGTTGACATGTCCACTCTCGTTGCCTCCTCGGCTCATTTAGACTCTAATTAGCTCTGTGTGTAATTAGCTGAAGCAGCACACACAGTCAGACGCCTGGTTTATCAGCGGCGGCACATGAGCTACATCAAACAGTCTGATCTGGCGGCTGCCCGCCTGCTGACGGGTGGAGGTGATTAGTTGACGGCTGCTCAGTGATAAGATCTGGAGGAGATTTGGCTGTGATGGGACTCGTCCTCTGGGGACGAACAAGAGCAGATTTGTAAGCATCTGAGGATTGAAAAGAATTGTGGTGGAAACCAAACTTGATGACATACAATAGCAGATGACAGCTGGAGGTCAGAACACTGAACTCAGAAGTGTTTCATCACAGTTTTCTTGTTGTTATCATAAAACCTCTTTGTTATCTTTGTATTTAACGGCTTTAATCCAGTCTTATCTGCTATTCATTTATTTCCTTTTGTTTTGGACTGACAGCCTGAATGCTAATTGAGTGCTAACAACCACTTGTAAACTTCTGCTTATCATATTCTGTGGTGAGTTTTAGGCAGGGCCGTGCCCCCCGTAGGGCAGGTTAGGCAAATGCTATAGGCGCCAGCATGCCAGAGGGCGCCAGGGAGTGAGGTGTCTTTTTTTTCCCATTCTATTCAAAAAATTAGACAAGAATACACTACAAAACAACAACAGTACATATAGCCATACGTGTTTAAATGACAATGAAATAATATTTCTAATTTAAATTTCTGCCTGCCTGGCATCCTTCTGCCTCTCTGGCAGGCAGCATCAATTTCGCCACCGTCCCTAACCGCACCCCCCGCTACCTGCCGTCTTCTGTAATGTGATGCTGCTGAGTGACAAACTGACAGTCGGGTGTCATCGTCATGAAGAGGCAAAAGCCCTCTGGGGCGCAGTACAAAAACAAAGAAAAGAAGAGGAGGAGAAACGTGAACGAGACCGAGGTAATGATGTGATGTGATGAAACACTTCATTTAAAATGGTAGAAACACAACATATATTAGTTACTGAACCACGTGCAAGCTAACGTCAGCTCATTAGCCGCTAATGATTAGCGGTTAGGCTACTACTACGTAATGTCAATGTTACTGCATCAATGTTGGCCTATCTTTTCTTTTAATGTTTAGTGTGCTGCTGCACAAACCACTCACTGTTTACCAGCCAGGCATATATTCATATACTGTATATTTATGTTTTCCAATTTTCAGATTTGTGCAATTTGTGATGTTACAGTTGCATTTTTTACATTTTGGCTGTTTGTTGTGTTTAAAATGTCATTAGATCGAGGCAGGCTGTGATGTTAGCTGCTATTATGGTTATTCCATGATGGTTTCACTATCAACAGCTATTTGATTAATATATTGTAAAAGCCCAGTTTGTCAAATATATGTATCTCCTCTTTTTAGATGCACTTCTGAAGTATTTGTCCCCCACCTCTGCAAATCCTGGGCCTACTAATGTGACTGCAGCCACCTCATCCACCTCAGCACCAAGTGATGCAGCCTCAAGTGCATCTCCCTCCCACACACAAACTGCCAGTGGAGAAATAAGATTATTTAGAGAATGTAGACTGTTAAGAGATTAACAAGTTTTTATTTATTTATTGTGAACTATAAGTTAATATAACTTAAGTAATGTTGATGTTTATTGCAATGCAACATTTGTTTAATAATTAATAAAATCCAGACATTTTTTCAGGAAGTTTTTGAAACGTTTCCTAAGTAGTTTTTGAAAACCGAGGTTTGAACCGAACCGTGGGCCGGGGGGGGCAGCAAATATCTTGCCTAGGGTGCCAAATTAGTCAGGCACGGCCCTGGTTTTAGGTCATGACGCAAATAAAACTAAAAAACATGCCAAACAAAGAATAACACCACATCAGCATTTTCACATTTACATCATATTTCACATTGTTCCAATACAATACAATGTGTCTCAAATCACATACTTCCCTTAGTACACTTCTATGTGCACTATGTACTTATTGGCGTGGTGCGCAAATTTCCACAGGGTAGTGTTGTCTCAAACCAAACACGGCCGTTGTGCACTTACCGGAAATGACGACCGCAAATTTCGACCTCTTCTTCTTCTTTTAATGCCTAATGTGCAGCTCTTAGCTAGTTAGCAATTACGGTACCAAATCATTACCGACTGCTAAATGAACCCAACACACAGTGCTGGCTTATACCCCACAACAGGATAGTGGTGCTTAGTGCAAAAAACACATGTATTTGTACAATGCAGCAATGTTCACAGTCGCACAGTCCTCGGCCGCCATTTCCTGTTTGAAAAGTGGTCCCTCCCTTCCGCTACGTAGCCAAGATGGCGACCATTGAGGACGAGAAGTGTCCATAGTTCCACACTCAACCCACATAGCACACATACATCTGCCCGACGTCGGCCTAAGGACGACACATCGGCCCTTAATTTATAACGTCTGACAAGCGTCGGCTGCATGGGCAGATATCTTTAAATTTAATACTCTTTTGTCCCAGCTCATCAAACGTCTCTCATATGTCGGCTTTGGGTTGGCCCATACCTCCCACATACGGAAGTCGCCACAGAAGGTGGAATTTCATCTCTGCGGTCTTTGTTTGGAACTGAGCTCGCAGGTCGCAGCATCTCATCGCAGTTGGTTTCAGGTAAGCTAACTGGAATAAGTTGGCAGAAAATAGCTTTGTTGTTTATTCTGTGACCGTTAGAAGAGGTTCCTGGTGAGTGGCGAGGCACGACTGGGTGTAGCTTAGCACAGGTCCCCACCAGCTAACGTTATCTTTCATTAGCTGTTAGCTAGTTTAGCTCATGTTAGCTAACACGCTACAACTGTGGTGTTTCATTTTATTTTCCCTAGTTGACGTTATCTGCTCATCAGGTTATCGTGAGCACTCGTTTTGGGTCAAAGTGGAAGTGCCTGGAGCTGCCACCCGTGGTCCCGGCAGGGCTCCAGACTTGGGATCCACTCAGTGAAGGATGCCTTCAGTATGTTGTTAATGTGATTTTATGGGCAATTTATCAGTCAGGTCTCCTCCTCTGCAAAGCAAACTGACTCGGTGGCTACAGGTATTAGCGCGGTGTTGAAACCACTGTTTTTCCGAGATGAAGGACTGATTGTTGAGCTGCTGTTAACAGTTAACAGAGTTAACGCTGGATCCCGTTATTTAACCCTTTCAACACTAAATGAAGCAGAGTGACGGACCCAAAGCCTTCAATCGGCTAAAAGACAGCTGAAATGCTAAAAAAACAATACAGTGGTGAAGTTTGCCAGGAGAAGCGGACTGGCCATCAGTTATTGTTTGTGGAAATTTGAAAATGAAGTTTGTCAAACTGACTTTTGTCTCTTCATTGTGCACACTTACACGCGAAACAGTCAGCTAGTTTTGAATGTTAGCATTGATTTCTCACATTGAATGGTGAAATATTTGCAGTTTGAAAAGTCTAATAATAAGTCTAATGAATAAAGGTCGTAGTTAACGAAGCATATGAATATTAATATAGAAGGAGCGCCCACTGAGCGCAGCTTCTTTTATTGATCGTTTGAACGTTGTGTGGTGGTCATTTTCGATTAAAGGCCGACGTCTCAGCGACGTCTTGGCAATGAGCAAACGCTCTCTTTGCTACAATCTAAACTTGATACATCGGGCCGACGTCCTTATGACAAAGAACTAAATGCCCAAACAATAATAAAAAAATAAAAGTTACATTAAACTTCCATAAACTTCTTAGCATTTATTTTGTGTCTGGTGAACTCAGAACTTTTATGTTATTGTTTGTACTGAACTAAAAGTTTTGAGTAGAAGCTGTTTCCAAAAACATTTTGAGCTGAGTGAGCGAATCAGGGTTTACAGTGTGGAGACTTACATGATCATAGTAGGTCAAACCCAGTGAGTTTACAGTGACTACGTGTACATGCCCACACATATTCCACTGGTATTCCAAATATGACAATCTTCTGAATTTAATACGGGTCATGTAAACAGCAAGTCCAGTTTGGATATTATGATAACTCGTTGCAAATGAAGCATTTTCTGATTAAGACTTGTGGGATGTGCTGGTTTCATCCAGGTTTTAGGAGCATTCCTTGGACACATGTACAGCGCTTTCAGAATATGTGTCTCACCTGGTGTTTTTACTGCAGTTTGCAGCCATGCACCTTTTTTATGGTCAACTCTGTGTGTTGTACACAACCTAACCAGCCCACAGTTTAGGCTAGGGAAGAGACGTACTGTATGACCCAAAAGAAAATCCCACATTTCTGGTCGGAAGGAGAAACACGCCTTTTAAACTTTATGAAAGAACTGGATATCAGCAGGTTTTTTAATATGCACAAATATCCACATGGACCTTCCTTCCTGAGAAGGTGGTTGAAGGACTGACTGAGGGAGGCTGTGTCTGCATGGTCCAAACAGTCCACCACTGCTAGGAAACTTTTAGAAAATCTTGTTTTGACACAAAGAAGCACCAGTTGTTTCACTTCTGCATGTTTGGACGTGATAAATGACATGTTAGGGCACGTATATCAGAGTATGCATGGCTGCATGTAAACAGGAACATCAGTGGGATATTCATTTTCATTAGACATGCTGACAGCTTAATAGGGATATTGTTGTTTTGGAATAAGGGCAAAAAGCTGAATATTTTGTGCACACAATCATTGAAGCATTCTAGATCTACATGCCCTTGCTCTTCTTGTCTTTCGAGTTAGTCTGGCTTTGAGTTGAGTTTTGAACATTTGTTTCTCTAAATATAAACTAACATTATCGGAGATAATCTTTGCAGTCAAAACTGCAAAATAACAAACAGTATTGATGTTTTTAAATGCTGTTCAAATGGTAAAATTCAATTCAGCCAGTCTGGGATATCAATGTCAAACGTTAAGAAAACTGTCTTAACCACGAATTTTAGGGTGTAGGTTTCAAGGGGTATAACATTAGCAGGCTGTTATACTATTGGTTTGTGTTTTCAACATATTGACCTACACTGAACATTTGAGGTATGTAAAAAACATTGCTGAGAACATGAAACCTTTTGAAAGGTCTGCTTAATGTGACATAATATGAATTTGAGCTTAAGAACAAAGGACCCTTGGACACTGAACCCTGGTAACATGGACAAGCAAAATGAATAATATTATAATATTGTTATCACTAGTCATTTCTTGTTGTCTGATGTGTAGTTTCCACTGGTAAACTGTTTGCACACACAAATATAAAATCCTGCCCTGATACTGGACGATTCTGACGTGTCTTTACGCTGATGACTGAACTCAAGAACAATCTTGAATCACAAACATTTTAATAAAAGAAACAATAAAGAAAACACTTGTAAATGAGGCCTGTTGTGTCTGAACCCCCACAGCTGTTTAATCTAATAATTCTTCCACATTACGGCACATTTCCACTCCATGTTACTGTCATGTAATCTGTTGTACAGGACAAACGTCTTCACATGTTCTCCTCCACTTTAATCTGCGTTCTAATCAAGATTTCATGTTGGTTTTGTTCCACTTTGTTCTGTTTGACATGAAGCTCAAACCACCAGCTGCTGTTTAAAGCTCTGCTGCTGCCTTCAGGTCCACACACAGTCTTTCTGTACATTAAATTATCTCAAACTGCCTGTAGGCTCATGAAAGAATGATGCTTTTAATCTGCAGTTTTCCATAAAGGATGATGGGAGGATGAATAAAAGATGAGTGCATTGTGCCCACACAGCACTATTGTAGCCATGCAGAGTGTATGTAATGTGTGTTTACAATGCTCAGCGCTCATATTCAGCTCCTGCGAGGGGAAATCAGAGACGTGGAAGAGTTCCTGCTCTGCTGATGTTGGAGCTTTGTTGTTCTGTGTCACGCCCCCCCCCTCCCCACCTGTCACCTACATAACAGCCATTCAGCTGATGTGACCTACACATGTACGTTCACATGTTGTTAACAGACCATCATCTAATGAAACAGCTGCAGGGCTGCTTTGTTTTCATGACTGACCAAGTTTTCACCGTCCTGCACACATCAGAGATCTGCTGCAGCGCTACGTCACCAGCAGGTCTCTGATCAGGACCTTCTTGGAGTCTCTTGGCGGCGTCCTGCCAGCTGGGGACTCCATAGTTCTCCTGGAGGATTTCAATGCTCACGTGGGCAATGACCGATCTGAACCTGAATGGTGTTTTGTTATTGGACTTTTGACCTTCTTTCTTGGGCACTCAGCTGAATAGAGCAGCAGAGCTGTCTGAACTGATCACCACCTGGTGGTGAGTTGGATCAGGTGGCGGGGGAGGCTGTCGGACAGACCTGGTAAACCCAAATGTGTAGTGAGTGTGAACTGGGAACGTCTGGCTGAGGCCCCTGTCCGTGAGGTCTTCAACTCCCACCTCCGGGAGAGTTTCTTGTGCATCCCGGGGGAGGTTGCGGACATGGAGTCTGACTGGTCCATGTTTAAAGCCTCCATTGTGGAGGCGGTTGCTAGGAGCTGTGGTCAGAAGGTTGTCGGTGCCTGTTGGGGCCACAACTGAAGAACCCGCTGGTGGACACCAGCCGTGAGGGAGGCCGTCAGGCTGAAGAAGGAGGCATTTCGGGTCTGGCTGGCCCAGGGGTCTCCTGAAGCAGCAGACAGGTACCGGTTGGCCAGAAGGGCTGCAGCTGTAGCGGTCGCTGAAGCAAAAACCCGGGTGTGGGAGGAGTTCGGGGAGGCTATGGAGTAGGACTTTGGGTTGGCCTCAAGGAAGTTCTGGCAGTCCGTTAACCGACTCAGAAAGGGAAAGCAGGGCTTGTCTCAGGCTATGCTCAGCAGAGAGGGAAAACTGCTGACCCAAACGGGGGACATCGTCGAGCAGTGGAAGGAGCACTTTGAGGACCTCCTGAACTCGGCCATCACGTCCACTGTGAACAAGGCAGAATCTGAAGACTTGGGAGAACTCTCTCCCATATCCCTGGCAGAGGTTGCTGAGGTAGATTAAAAGCTCCCCAGTCGCAAGGCGCCGGGTGTGGATGAGATTCACCCTGAGATGCTGAAGGCTCTGGACACTGTTGGGCTGTCTTGATTGACACACCTTTTCAGTGTCATGTGGAGGTCGGGTACAGTGCCTACGGAGTGGCAGACCAGGGTGGTGGTTCCCATCTTCAAAAAAGGGGACCAGAGGGTGTGCTACAACTATCGGGGTATCACACTGCTCAGCCTCCCGGGTACAGTTTACTCCAGGGTGGAGGAGGCTCTGACCGATTGTCTAACCTCAGATTCAGGAGGAGCAATGCGGATTCCATCCTGGCCGTGGAACAGTGGACCAGCTCTTTACCCTTGTGAGGCTGCTGGAGGGGTCGTGGGACTTTGCCCATCCAGTCTACATGTGTGTTGTGTACCCCCCACAAGGCCTCAGGGGGTTTTGTGGGGGGTACTGTGGAGTACGGGGTGCAAGCCACGCTGCTACGAGCCATGCGGTCCCTGTATGACCAAAGTGAGAGCTGTGTCCGCATACTTGGTGCAAAGTCGAACATGTTCTCGGTGGGTGTTGGCCTCCACCAAGGTTGTCCCTGATCACCAATCCTGTTTGTGATTTTCATGCACTGGGGTGTTTTACAGCTGAGTGTGAGGCAGTTGGGATGACAGTCAGGACCTCCAAGTCTGAGGTCATGGTTCTCTGTCGGAAACTGGTGGATTGCCCTCTCTGGGTTGGGGGAGAGTTACTGCCTCAAGCGAGGGAGTTCAAGTGTCTCTGGGTCTTGTTCACAGTGAGGGTAGAATGGTGCGTGAGATGGATCGGCAGGTCGGTACGGCTTCTGCAGTGATGCGGGCACTGCGCTGGTCCGTCGTGGTGAAGAGGGAGCTGAGCCAGAAAGTGAAGCTTTCAGTTTACTGGTCCATCTCCGTCCCAACCCTCACCTCTTGAGCTCTGGGTAGTGACTGAAAGAATGAGATGGCGGATACAAGCGGTGGATATGAGTTTCCTCTGTAGGGTGTCTGGGCTCAGCCTTAGAGATAGGGGGAGGAGCTCGGACATCAGGAGGGAGCTCGGAGTAGATTCGTTGCTCCTTCGCGTCGAAAGGGGTCAGTTGAAGTGGTTCGGGCATCTGACTAGGATGCCTCATGGGCGCCTCCCCCTGGAGGTAGATGGATTTCAGCAAAGGTCATACTCAAAAAGATCTAATGTCCATTTCAAAGACAAATAAGCAAAACAAACCAAGACGAGTCCTGAACTGTTTAAAATAAAGATTTAATAACAAACATGAGAATAAAGAAACATTTCAGCACTGCCACTTTATAATCGTTGGTTTAATGTTTAAAAATGTTTTGTATTTATAAACTTACTGGTTTTCTCTTCATGTAAAATTCAGACCTGGAAAGTAACTACAGTTTTTAAATAAATGTAGTGGAGTGAAAGGTTCAATATTTCCCTCTGAGATGTGGTGGAGTTACAAGTAGAAAGTAGCATAATGCTGAGATCACGTGACACATTATCAGCCCGATGCAGCGTCGTACGGTGATAGCTTGGATTGTGGATGACGAGTGTTGTACTGATAATCCATGGTTTCATCTGGTGTAGTGTGTCATAGTAGACGACAGCTGACGCCACGTCTGAGACGCCTCATGAAGTCCCGACAGAAAGTCTAGCATGTTTGATTTTCTTTTGTCTTCCACGACTTCTCCCGTCACAGCCGTCACTTTGACCAATAGGAACACAGAGCGATCTGTTGCCATGGAAACTGTAGGACAACAACAGCCCAGCCTTTTAGATATTTCCTGTAGGGACGTTAGCACACAGAGTAAACAGGAAACAGCAGAGGCACTTTATCAACCGGCTGAGTACTGCCATTAGCATCAAGCTAGCAAAGAATGTTCTTTCTTCATAATGGAGGATATAAAGGAATCAAACTCACAGATAGTGTCTGGGCCTTTACTCAACACAGCTGCAGAGGCTACCAGCTGCATCTCAAACACACACCACCATTTAGCATTCTGTTCTTAGTTTAATCAAACTCAACACTTCCTGTTTCTGTTTCAAATTAAAAGCCTCTTATCATTTCAGCTGAGAGAATCCCTTCATTTTCTAAAAAGGCTTTTATTGTGAAACATTTGGCAGGACTTCCTGTGGAGGATTCAGTGACTGTCATAGTTTGCATGTGGTACTTCAAATGTAGCTCCGCCCACCTGGTGACACTTTTTATGTTACCACAGTAACAGTTCAGCTCAAACATGAACAGACACAGTGACTGAGATAATAATAACAATAACAATAATAATAATAATAATATTAATAATAAAATAGGACGAGAATAATCCGATGACATCAGACACTTTATGAAAGACGACGAGGGACGATTGCTGTGGACCAAAGTATAGTCTGTCATGTCAGTCAGTCAAGTCACGCACAGATTATATGACTCCACAATCAGCTGATCTGACACATGTGGTGTCATGTGAACCCGACATGAAATGGAAATACTGAAGTAAAATACATCTAAATTAAACTTGTGCGCAGAAGTTGAATAAATGTTCTTTACTTCTGTTTAGCTGCATGAACACTTTTTGCAACAAACTTTTATCCTTGGAAACGATACTTTACCGTCAACATAAAATATTGCCTGTTGTGTTTTGCAGTTTAGCACAAAGGTTCACATCCATTCTGTCTGCCAGCATGTTCCCTTCTAATTGTATATAAGTGATCTGTGAAGCCATTGTTGTTATTGATTGTGTCCTCCTGCCGGCTGAGCTCAGGTGCAAACCTCCAGCTTCACTTCTTCCTCTTTCCTACACGGAGTTTCACGTCAGCTGCTCTGAGGCACGAATGTGTTGGGTGATAAAAAGATGAGTCTGGTATCTTATAACATGTGCAAACACACCATAAAACTTAATGACAGAAAGAGACGTTTTTACAACTGCAGAGAGGCGACGCGTCCTGCTGCAGTTTCTCTCTGCAGAGATGTGACTGCAGCGGCAGCTCTCCCTCTGAAAACGACTTTAATCTGACCCAGAATCAGATCAGACACAGAGTACAATAAATGTGAAAGAATTAGTCCTAATGGCAAGACTGCAGAGGCTCAGTGAACTGTGAAGAACAAGTGAACAGAACACCAGACGCACAGGAAGTACTCAGATCCTTCACTAACACCACGCTGTGAAAATACCACAGAACAAAAGTGCTGCATTCAAAAACCTGCCGATGTTAAAGTCTGTATTATCAGCTGATTATACTCAAAGTAAAATATGTGTTAATGTAAAATGTTCCAGCTGCCAGTGTTATTCTGTTCTCATGTTTCTGGATTCAGGTTCCTGCTGCAGCTGTTTCAGGTTGAGCTCATTTGAACTCCTTTATATCCTGTTTGGTAGTTTAATCTGTCGACCATTTTAGGGCCGACGTCACGGTGATGTCAGTTTGTTAGCTGGAGGTAAAGCTGCGTCTCCACCACGGGGCTGTACTGTAATGTAACCCTCCATGTTAAAATATAGGAATAAACGTGTTGACAGCCTGGTACAAAAACAGATTTGGGTCTGATGAGTTTATATAGAACTCACCAGGCTTAAAGTTACGCATACTAAGGATGTGGCCACTTCAGGTGGGCAGCTGTGGCTCAGAGTCCACCAATCGGTAGATCAGTGGTTTGATCCCTGACTCCTCCGGTCTGCATGTCGAAGTGTCCTTGAGCAAGATACTGAACCCCAAATTGCTCCCAATGATGCTCCCATCAGTGTGTGAGCGTGTTAAAAACTGAGTAGCGGGTGGCACCTTGTACGGCAGCCTCGGCCACCAGTGTGTGAATGTGTGTGTGAATGGGTGAATGTGTATCAGTGTAAAAAGCGATTTGAGTGGTCGGATGATTAGAAATGCGTTATACAAGTGCAGGTCCATTTACCAAAGAGACAGGCAGGTGCTGTTCACTGACAAGTTGTTACCACGGCAACAACGTTGGTTAGATAATAAGACCATTGCGTAAACCCAGATCGGCAGAGTGTATGAGGATCTGTTTGGTCACTTTAAAAAAGTCCTGTTCAGTGATTTGTTGAGCTAAAAGTTCCTCCAAGGAGTCGGACGGTTTTTCTGGTCAGTACATTTTGTTTTAAGGTTTCTGTTTTTTGCGAGTGAAAATTTGCATTAACATCACACATTTAACCAACTGTAAATACACAATATTAACCAAACTAGCCTAGCAGCTAGCACTAAGTTTATCTTCGCTAGAAAAAAAATAGCAATGGTTTTATCACGATTAACCATAGACTACAAATAGCATAGAGCTAGCATTCTGGTCATATTTGTTAGCAAATTAAGCATCAGTAGTATCACAGTTAATCACAGACTGTTAATGCACCATGCTAACCAGGCTAGCTTAGCAGCTAACATTAGTGTTATCTTTGCTAGGAAAAAATTGCATCAGTTTTATCACAATAACCTCGGGCTGTAAATGCACCATATTAATCAAGCTAACCTAGCAGCTAGCAATAGATTAACTTTGTTACCAAAAATTAGCATTGGTATTATAATAGCTAACCAAAGACTATAAATTCACCATGCTAGCCAAGCTAGCGTTGCAGCTAGCATTCCGGGTATGTTTGCTAGCAAAATAATCACAAGTATAATCACAGTTAACCACAGGCTGTAAATGCGCCGTGCTATCCAAGCTAGCATAAATTAGCATTAGTATTATCACAGTAACCATACACTGTAAATGCACCATGCAGTCCAAGCTAACTTAGCAGCTAGCATTAGGGTTTAGGGCTGACCCAAAAAATTCGAAGCTTCGAAGCTTTGTTTGATGGGATGTGAAGCCTTAAACGCAACACTAACCCAACTAGCGCACTCAGAGCCACTCAAAGTCTGGTGTCAGAGACACTTCTGATGCTCTGAGTTGCGCATCTGTTTGATTGAGCTGCAGTGTGCGCTGAGGGTTTTAATTTAAGGTGCTCACAGACTCGGGTGCACTATAAGCGGAGCAGACTCTGCGAGGAATGTCCGCAGTCATTCAGGCTTCCATAGTCGAGCGCACTTCTGCGTTGTAGTTTCCTGTAAAAATGTCCGTGAAACACTACATTACCCCCAATTCTTGCGCGTTTCTGTTATGGTGATGTGAAAAATACATGCTGAGCAGTCTTTTGAGTGACAGTGGTGCGCGGAGCGCAGTCCGCGCGGTCATAAAATCTGAGCGTTGCGCGCACAGGGCTTGCGGACGTCTTTAAGTCCGCGTGGACCTCCGCAGAGTTGTCCCCCCCCATCGTCGAATGCTTCAAATTAATTTCGTTCTGAGCGCCAAAGCTTCGAATGTCCAAAACTGGAGTCGAAGGTCAGCTGTATTAGGGTTGTCTTTGCTAGCAAAAATTAGCATTCGTATTTTCACAGTAACCATAAACTATAAATACACTGTGCTATTCAAGCTAGCTTAGCAGCTATCCTTATGGTTATCTCTGTTGGCAATAATTAGCATTAGCATTATGACAGTTAACCATTGACTGTAAATGCACCATGCTAACTAAGATTTTTTTTTAGATTTATCTTTGCTAGCAAAAATCAGCATTAGCATGATCACAGTTAACCATAGATGGCAAATGCACAGTGCTAACTAAGCTAACCTAGCAGCTAGCATTAGAGCCCTGACACACTAAGCTGACGGTCGGCATCTGTCGCCCTGACGTGTCCCAGAACTGTAACTGAAGCTGTCAGACGAATGCTGTGCAGTAAAAAGTAAAATATTTACCTCTGTGATGTCGTGGAGTAAAAGTATAACGTTAAATGAAATGGAAAAACTCGCATATAGTATATCACCTTTTTTTTTTTCACCTTTTAAAATTTAGAAATTTTTTCAAACTGATTTTTTTTCAATATGAGGTCATATTTTAATTTTTAGTTTAGGATCAGAATGTGTTTGTTAGTAAGTGTCATAAGTGAACAAATAGAGGGCAGAGACGCACACAGGAAGTGGACGTGGTGAACAGGTGGCATGATACAGTAAAACAGGAAGTGAGACAGATGATGAACCATCTTCACTCCGTCAGTGTGTGACAGGCTGATTGTGTAATCAAGCGTCTCCTCTCGTATAAAATCAAAGTCTCTAATTGCCACAGATCAGTGCAGCGTCTCAGCGTCTCAGCGTGCGCTCATTAACACAGTCGGCAAATTAACTTCCTCCTGAATCATTTTCCCAGCAGCTCTGATTCTCCACAGATCTTCACGTTCGTCCTGTCTTCATGAGCGCAGGTTTTCTCCCTGCGACCTGTTTTAGTCCCTAAAGTAATATCCTCATGTTTCAAACACTGCGTCTGGTAAAAAGACAGATGAGTCGTCCTCCAGGATGATCTGTGTCTGCACAGCTGTATTTTCAGTATTTTTTCCAAACCAGAGCTGAGTCGACGTGTACACGAGTTTCCCGTCCAGCATCCTGTGAAGACAAAGAGTGAAGGTGATAAATATCTGACTGGATTATGACTCCAGGTTTATTTAGTTTAGTGTAAAGTGACATGAGCAGGAACCAGAAGTTTGGACACTTTATAAAACTTTAAATTACATATTTGTTTGCAGCTAAAATGTTTTTGCAGTATTACCTTTGTTTTTCTACAGTGTGCATGAACAAGTGGAATTAATGTGATCGACCTCAAAATAAAAATGCTAATGTTACAATTTTCACATTTTTCTTTACTGATTAATATATATATATATATATTTCATACCTTGTTGCCCTCTCGACTGGCACTAAACTTCATTAATCTCTCCTCGTTTGTCCTTCTTCCTTTTCTTTTTTTCCATGTTTTATTCTCCGTCTTAATCACAGCGTTACAGAACGTAGCGTTGACAGTCGGTGTTTGTTTGAACTCGTTTGGTCTGAAGTGGACCTTACACATCAGCTACTGAACATTGCGATCAAGAATACATCATCAGACCTGCTGCACTGTAACACCACATGGTGCAAGTGTTTGTCCAGCGCTCTGAAGTCAAAACTGCTCCACCAAATGAAAATCTGCTGTGAGACTGTAGGTCAGCCTTTGTATGAATCAGCCTTCCATGATGACGTATTGACACTGGCTCACAACATTGTTTCTGATCTCAGCCGTGTCTTAAACAGTGACTACAGTTTGTTACCATGGAAACGGAGATAGGGGGTCCCACGATTCAGTAAGGTCAGACTGAACAACTCTTTTGTGCATCAGTCGATCTTGAAGTTAAACACGGGGCTCAGATCATCATCAGGTCATCTTCTGTCTTTATGTGGTGAAATGGAATACTGTCGTCTCCTGTCATAACTTTGTGGTTGTAACGTCATGTGGGATGTTTGTTTGTTTGTTTTTGTTTGTTTGTTTGTTTTTTTGTCCTGATGTGTGTTTGTTTTTATGATGTTGCAAATGGAGCTACTGAGACAAATTCCAGGCCTGTTCTTACAATAAAGTATCAGTCATCAATCAATCAATCTTTTGGCTCCAGCTGGGAACCAAGGACTTCTGAACTAACATGTTTCTAGTCAAAATGCTCTGAATGGTTTGACATCAGGGGACTAGAACAGAACCTGTGTCATGTTGGCACCAAAGGGAAACAAGACAAGACATCACTGCTTTTCCAGCGCAGTCTGTGCCACTAACACACCGTGTTTAAACCAAAACATGACCTTCTCACCATCAGTGTTGGGTGGTAACATGTTATTAGTAACATGTTACAGTAACGCCGTTAGTTTTTAAATTCAGTAACTCAGTTACCGTTACCAAACGCTGCGTTACTCCGTTATTTTTGGCCAGGTTTTAACACGGCGCGCAGCATGCAGTGTTCCTTCACAAACTGAAGTTCCCTTTCACTCAAACATTTTAGCCCTGAACAATAAAAGATAGTCAAGTCAGACAGAGGTATATGAAGCATCTTAATGAAACACGTCTCTCACCATCTCTGAAGTCACTGTCGACCTGCTGGCCTCACCACAGTGCTGTAACGTTACATTAAGTCGTAGCGCTTCTGTAGATCTTTAGTCCCAATAACGTGATATCCAGTGACGTGATATCCATTGTTATCCCGAGGAAGCTTTTGTTGTGGACAGACATTAGTTGGGTTTCCATCCACCTATTTTTATTCGCATTTTCAACAATTGCAAAAAAAAAAAAAAAAAACTTGAATGGAAACGCCAGATATTTGAAAAAAAAGGCCAAAATATCGCAGTAAAGTTTTTGTGCTTGGAGGGGGTGGAAAAGTCAGTGTATCGATATTAGGAAAATGTGACTTTTGGCAATGGAAACAGATTTAGCGAATAAACAATGACGTAGGCTACCGGATCCTACTTCTACTTCACACACACACCTGTGTGAACTTAGAGAGAGGTAATTACTCCAGTGTCAGGTGAGTGTATTTCACAACTTACCTGAATAGACTGGACGTGTTGAATACCGCTGCATCATGTGCGCTGCCTGGTGTACCAACACAGACATCACGGCATTATGTAGACTACGCTGACAACGCTGATATGAGTGTGATGAGATCTCTCGCAATAGCCAAGAAGTTCCCAGGGAATCTCTCCATCTCGTCGTAGTCATGGATGTGCCGGTAGTTGTTTACATCAGTTGTGGACATGAGACGCTCAATGACGTCATCTCACGGCGCCCTCTTCTGCCACAGTTGTTCTTTTGCTTTTTTATTTTTCATGAGAAGCGCCACCTACTGCTCGACCTGTTGACTCCCAATACTCACAAAACAATAATGAATGAAGACGTGCAGAAATTCGCATTTTCACAAAATTTGCTTAAAATTTGCGATACATTTGGATGGAAACCCAGACAGTGTCTGCGGGGGGCGACAGACTCCACATCATCATGTAGCTCTTCAGATGTTCTCTTTAGCTCATTTTCCATATTTGTATCCAAGCACTGTAGTTGTAAATCGTTTAGCTGCCTGACAGCGAGTGACTCCACTGTAGAAGACATGTTGCATGTTTCCTGTACCGTTGAGTTGTTTTGTCAAGTTGTAGTCTGACAGTCCCTTGGTTAAACTCCCTCCTCTGTCTCTTAGGCGCTGTAGCTACGAGCCAATACAGTTAGGAAATGTTTTGGGCTGCAGGGCTGAGTTTCCCAAAACATTGTCTTCTTTGTGGCTTAGAAAAACTACACTGCAAAAAAGAAAAGCACCTAGCGCCCTCTAGTGTCCCCACTCAGTCACCTACAGCCAGGACGCACTCAGAGTATAGATGACACTAGTGCACGTGTGTCAAGGTCATGGCGTGATGGCGAGCCAAGACCAGAGTCCTAAGTTGAGTTTTTTTCAGGAAGGGAAGTAACTAAAAAGTTACTTTTCTCAGTAACGCATTACTTTTTGGTTTAAGTAACTGAGTTACTGAGTTACTTTTTAATGAAGTAACTAGTAACGGTAACTACTTACTATTTTTCAGTAACTAGCACAACACTGCTCACCGTAGCCGAGTGTTTTTTATGCCTAAACATAACCACATGTGAACTGCAGCATTACTGAAGGATAAAGTTTCAACGATACGCTACATGATAACGTACAAACCTAACATTTATTCTGGTGACTGGGTTGAGTCAACGCTCTGCACTCTCACAAAAGTACTTTGCATTAAAATAAACTTAAAGCACTAAAATTAAAAGTACTCATTATGCAGAGTTCATAAAAATATAGATTCAGGTTTTGGGTTGTAATATTTTATACTCTGTTACATCTGTAAAAATACTTCATCATTTATTTGTTGTATTTTGTTTTTATTTTTTTGCTGCAGTTTATGACCTTGTGTTTTATTCATGTTGATCTACAACTGAAGTTACTTGTTTCTGATTTACAGAGGAAATGAAAATATTCTTTGGCCTCAAACTTGTACTTGAGTACAGTAGTTGAGTAAATGTACTTAGTTATTTTCCACAGCTGGAGACTTTCATTTCAGCAGATTGAAGGTAGAAATAAACTCTGAACAGACTTCAGTAACAAAAACACATTTTTTAAGTTAAAAAAAAAGTGTAAACAAAGTGTTTACTGTCACAACACACAAACATTATATTACTTATCTGAGTGAACTATCCCTGTGTGAACACACACCTGAGTGAAGCAGGAGGTTGGTGTTTTATTTATTGAGGCTGTCAGAGGACATCAGCTCTCAGGTCACAGGTTCAAACCCGGCTCGGGGGCGTCAGCTGCTTTCTGCTCGCCGTCACAGCGAATCGTTCACAAAGCAGTTTTTAAACAAAAGCACTTAAGAGAAAAAAAAAAGCACTTTGTGGAGCATCGAAGGCCAAAAATAACTTTTACTCAGAACACATTACAGCAAAATGAGTTCATATGATTTCACTGCAGGAGAGAAGTGAGGAGATCAACGTGTCCTTCCTTTCCTCCTTCTTTAACTCTGTCCTGCATCACCTCCAGCTTTAGCTCTACTGTCTCTCTGGTCAGTTTAACTTTAACAAATATTCTCTGGTCACAGTTTTGTTGACGACCTTTTTTCAGGCAGAGATGCTGTTTGTGTTTTGGTTGTGTTGTATGACATCACCACCTGCTCACACTGACGTCCACTCCTAAAGCAAAAAAGTGCAAAAAACAAAAAAACAAAAGTAGAGAAAAGAAAATGTTGAATAAATATTTAAAATGAATAAGAAAAAAAAGTCCCCACTTGAGATGGTGGTTGGATTTAAAAAATAAAAGAGAAAAAGAGGTAAACAAACAAACAAACAAACAAACAAACAAATGTGTCTTTATTTTTGTAATCCTGAGGAAAACAGAAGTTTATTTTGAAAAGACACAAAGCATGTGACGAGTCTCTGAACATCCAAACCTGACGCTGAGGGGCGTGTCATATTTTGACGAGTTGGGAAAGAACTTCATCCGTCCATATTTACACTGTCAATTAGTTTTTGTTGATGTGTCATGAAACGCGTGTGAACAAGCAGCTCCATGTTGGTGCGTCCAGTAAATATTATCTGAGTAAACACGAGGCTCAGCAGACTGACGCTGACAGCAGCTGGTGTTAAAACATGTGTCACGGATTATTATACACAGTATGTTATGTTATATTACAGACTTTCAGGGTCCTTTCTCAGTCCATTAAGTGCGGCTGAACATCCTGCTACCGTGGAAACACAACAAACGGCAGGAGAAAACAAATCCAGCTGACATTTAAGAAATAACAGATGAGAGGAGGAGAAAGAGTAAACATGCAGAGAGTGATTTAAACCGCCTGATTGTTGCTGCATCTGAAAACTTCCTGCGTTTTTCTTCTTTGTTGGTGTTTTACGTAACTTCTGCTGCTGTCGCTGGGAGGGCACACGACTCCTCCAGCCTTCACTTCCTCTTTCCATCTCTCCTGAACTCTTATTTTGACAGGTCACGCAGTCGGGGTTTCATCCCACAAAATAAATTACGAAGAAATATGAATGAAAACACTCTCCTCCTCCTCTTCTTCCTCCTCCTCCTCCTCCTCCTCCTCTCGTCTCCTGGAGCTCTAACCACAGCTGACAGCCGAGCCAGTGAACGGAAGTCTTTCCTTTTTCATCCTGCAAGCAGAGGAGACGAAGGACGGAGTGGGAGCGAAGAGGGAGGAAGACCTGAATACATCCACACTGAGCCGGTTCCATTTCTCTCTTCTCAGCCCTTCATCAGGACGCTTCATCTTCCTCACAGAGTTTTTTCACAACTGTCCTTCAAGTGAAGACATGTTGGTACTTCAGTGTGAAAGATCAAATTGTATCTCAACACGTCTTCGAAGCCGTACGACAACACAGGTCATTTGTTCCTCCCACTAGTACAACCCACAGGAGTTTTCAAAATCAGCGCCCCTGCAGGCGACAGGAAGTCAGCACATCCTCATATCTTCTCACTCACTATCAGTAGAAGGCTGCAGGCCGAGGGAAGACAGAGGTCAGGTCGCAGAGTTTAAAGAGCGACACGTGGGGAGGAGGTCAGGGTGGTCAAACAAACACAGGATGTTGACCCAGGAACAGGTGTTCGTGTCCTGAGTCAAACCAAAGTCAATGCTCAGTGTTATTTTAAGTTTTGTTCACAACGTCCCATCACGTCACGTCATTATATCACGTTACGAAGCCCAACCATGACTCTTTTCATAAACTTAACCAGCAGTTGTGCTAATTCACACTGTGTGCGTAACTTTTCAGATGACATCATACGAATTGTTGTATGACACCGTGTCCTAACTAGATACAACTCGAGTGAGCTTCAGCTGCTAAATCAGTTTGATTGCACTGTTTTCTTTTGGACTGTCTGACTGCCTGCGAGCGGCGCGACGCATCACAGCGCGATGATGCAGGAGAACAACACATCCTCACTTCCAACTCATCAAACACCGACACTTGGTCAGCGGCCCTACACTTTAAAATATGACATGCTAGGTACCCCTCAGTGTCAGTTTTGGACGTTCAGGGACGGCGTGTCAATTTCCACTCATCACATGCATCTTGTCTTTTCAAAATAAACGTCCACTTTCACAGAAAATGTTCAGTTATGCAGACAGTCTCTTTCAAAATAAATTTCCAATGTAAGTTAAAGTTTAGAAGAAAACTTCATGTTTATATATCAAAGCCTTTTTCTAGGTTCCTGCCCCCTGGCCCCCCTCCTCAGCTCGTTATACTTTACCCACTCTCTGGGGGAGATGGGCGGAGTTATCCGATGTCACGTGAACGCTGAAACATGCTGTATCATTCTAATGTCAAAATAACTGAACTACCACGACACCACTGAGAGAGGAGTGAGTGAGGAGAGAAAGAACATGAAACCAGCTGGAAGAGAGCTTGTTAAGCTAGCTGTTAGCAGTTAGCAGCTAGTTATCGTTACCTCCAAGCAGCCGGTGGCCACAACGAACAGCTCACACAGGATGTATTGATTGATGTCATGTTCACACCAAACGTGATGTGAATTTTCACGCTGCATAATAACTTACGCTAAAATATTTTATGTTGACTCACTTTATATGAGCGTGAAAACTGAACTGATGAAGGAAGTTCTGCCGGTATGTCCCCGGAGGATCTCAATGCTGATTGGCTGTCATGGCCCATAATGGTTGCTGAAGTTAAGATTTTCCAACTAGCATATTTCGCATCATTCACGTTGCGTCCATCGCTCCAGCTGGCAGGAATTCGCTTCTAATCGCGTCTTTACATCGACTTCACTGTAATTCACAAGCACTAATTGTTTTATGTGTAAACACAACATTATACTGTGAAGCATTCAAGCTCTACTCAGTAAAAATGAGTACTGGACGAAGGTCAGATTTAACGTTGTGATGATGTGTTCAATGTAACCTTGTAAAATGTAGCTTTTGCTGAGAAACCTGAATAAATCAACTGTTTGAAGGAGAAATGTTTTCACAACACTATGAAATATTTACCAGAGAGGGAACTATGATGCATCATGTAAAGTAAAAAGGCTTTTTGCTTATTATTTAAAGATGTTTTTCATGTGAAAGAAGGTTGTGTTAAAGGTCATTTCATAAATGTGTATTATTGAATTTGTGCTCATTCAAAGGTGTGTTTATTTTTTATAGTGCGGATTTCTGTGTTTTCCTGAAAACAAAAGAAGAATAAATATAAAAACATCTTTATCAGCTATTAAACAAATTCTTATTTTAAGCACTGGGATCAGTGCGTGTCTAGTTCAGTTAGAAAGTGCATTCTATTATTATTTTATTGTTTGTTCTTCTGAACAAGTTCATTTGTAATTCTTTTTTATTGACTATTGATTTATATGATTACTTAAAGCAAATGAGCACATATTTGCGTCTTTCATGTTAGCGAGGTTGTTTATTTGCATTTTGGTCATAAATGTGCAGAACTTTGATTGTTTAGCTGCTCGTTAAGGGCAGCGCCATATTTAATGGATCCAGTTGGACAGAGAGCATGTGATGTGATGTGATGCAGCACAATAGTCTGACGCTCGCTTCCAGTGAGGACACGGTGTGAGGAAACGTTGAAATTGTGGATGAGATTGATTTTCACGTCCAGCAGCAGGGGTGAGAAATTCAAAGGAAAAACCGTCAGCTGCTGAGAGGCTTTAATTACATTCATTAGCAGCAGCTTCACTTTGTTGTTTGTAGTTTTTCCTCCTGAAAGCTTCAAGATTCAGAAATCAGGACCTGTTAGCGATCTTCAGTCGAGAGCAGAAAAGTGGACATTTATTTGTTGTACTCACTGTGCAATCATAAAGAGAGTGTGTGTGAACAGCAGCAACAGAATCTGCTGTACAGATGAAAGTGGAGCTGCTGTCAGTCAGGATCAGACGCTCCGACAGCCTCGTGTTTCCTCCTGAGCTCAGACAGCAGCCTGGTAATTGACCGGAGATGATTGATGGAGAGGAGTGATGATTTCCAACAGGAAAATGCTGCCTGGCTCAAAAGCTCGTCGTTGAGAGACCTCGTCAGTCACGACACAACACAACACTGTGTGCTCTGTCCAAACTGTTCCTGGTGAAGACGAAGAAGAAGAAGAGGGGATGGTAGAGTGACTTCTTCAGGGCATTCTGGGGAAAAAACAGTTTCTTTGATGGTTTTTCTGCTTTATTAGATGATATCTGGGTCAACACACATCACACACACATCACACACACATTTATTCCACAGTCAGAGATGAAGTCTTGTTATTTCTCTGTGTTGTGAGCGCGCCGCTGCTTCATGAAGCTGCTGACGTCATGATTTCAACCTCTTAAAGATGTTAAAGTGAATCATGTCTGAATAAATGCATCAATAACTTTTAGTCATAATTGTCAGAGTTTTAGTTGTAGTTTGTTTCCTGTTTTATTTTGAAGGAAGTCAAGCGTCATGTCTAGTTTTACTTCCTGTCTGTGTGTCTTTAGTTAATTAGCCCCTGGTGAGTTCCTCCTCCCTCAGCTGTCAGGTCGTCTGCTGCTGCGTCCCCTGTCGCTCTTCCTGTCTTTGTTCCTCGTGCCATCCCACTTTGTTAAATTTTTTTATCACATGTACTTGGATTGGTTTCAGCCCGCTCCTTTAGTTTTTTGTTTCTGGAACCAGCCTCATGTCATTAAAGCTTGTTCTCTGTTCATTCGATCTGTATCTGTATCTCTTTGAAACAGACACACGACACAGTCGGACCTTCTGACGACTCTGCAACATGACACAAGTTGAATTAAAACATGTCACATAATGACTGCACCCAAAGTTGGGGGAGGCAGAAATCTGGAAAGGCATAAAAAAAAGAAGAAGGCAACACCCACCGGCTGCGTTTGCTGTGCAGAACGGTGTAGCTCCGCCAGACAGCGGGAGTCATGACGACCCGAGAGATCTCACGAATGCCTGAGCTGGGCATTGCATTGGCTGAATTTGGGCTGCTGGGGGTCTGTCTCTGGAGCTGCTGCCCTCTATCCTCCCAGTGAGGTGGTCTGTAGCAGCGGGGAGTGAGGCGGAGGACACAGTGTTATTCGAGGCTCTAGCTGTTGTTAGCCACATAAATGTGACATTAAGCAGCAGCTGGTATCGTTTGGCTTCTGTTAGCAGAAGATGAGACCATGAGCAACATTTTCTCTCCATCTCTGAAACATTTCACTGACACTGGGTGTGGTTACATGATGGCTTCTCTTTCAGAATGAAATAAATCTGAATGAAATCATTCTGAATTAAAGTCTTTCCAGGTAGTTTACATGAGAAATATTCATTCTGAATGAGGGTTTACACAGAGATCAGTTTAATCACCTTTATTTGGGTCTGCACAAGGTTTGGGGCAGGGAAGGTTTCTGATTGGATAGGGGGCGGGGCGGATGTTACGTGTTTACCGGAAGAAAACACTGTAGTCCTCGCTCCGGATAACAAGATGCTTGACGACGCCGTTCTTAGTGCCTTTTTCAGGCTTGTTTTGCTTATATTCTTGAAGCAGCAGTACGACAACAACCTTGTTCTGCTAATGCTTCGTCTGTTGAGGAGGAGAAGGGAGGTAGAAGGTCGAAGAAGGGAGATAGAAGACCGTGCTGTGGAGAATGGAAACCGGTGAGTGCAACGAGTCCGACTGCTCTATCTCAGCCTGTTGCTATGCGCGCTATATACATCATGGCGCCAGAAGGGCAAGGAAACGAGCATGTGCAGAAAGACTGGAATCTCTGGAATCAGGTAGGAGGTGTATACAAGACAGAAAAATTCTTCCATTCGGGTTCTGAAAAGGAATATTCCAGCCCCGTGCACCCGATTAGATTTTCATTTGGGTTGAGGTGTTTACAAGGAGCATTTCTTTCAGGTAGGGCTTCCAACCCGAATGCAGAAGGAATACATGGCTCCATGTAAACGCACGTACTGACACGTTTAATTTTCTCTATTGTCAGACTCTCTTCTTGATCAGCCTGTCTTCCTATTTTGTGTTGCTATGCAGTGCAGGCAGTGTAGGTACGTGTTCCCAGTGCTGCAGGATTCTCTTCCATTGAATCAGTCTTTGACCACCTGAGGGGATGTGCATGCTCATCTGTATCTGTAGAACAGCCAACAGGAACGCTCCCACTCAGCACTGACCTGTGATTGGCCAAAGTCTTGTATCACAGATTTTTTGAAGTCTGAAAATAGATCCAAGAGAAAGTGCAGAAGTCTAGTTTTTTCTCAGTCCACTTAAATGACAATATGCACAAAGGTTATTTCTGCCCAGTGATGCCAAAACAAAACTGCCTACTCAAGCTTTAAACACACCGATGGATTAAATTCATCTTGTTCCACCTTCTGAAATCACTAGTTAGCATCTCCTCTGCACAGTGTTATTTCTATCTTTATTGAAGAGTGGGGCTTTTCAATTTGAGAGAAAGATTAATTAATGTCACTTTCACATTTTCTTTTCTTTTCCTCAGACTCCTCACACTCACATCGCCCCTGCTTACACTCACATTTGCTCTGCTCCTGCTCAGACTCTAAGATTTCACTCTGACGTGTTGCTGCTCTCAGATTTCCTGCGCTCCAGCGTGAGCTGCACTGCTCGCACTCAAGCTGCTTCTGCTCGCTCATGAATCGTCTGCTGTCAGATCTCCACTCTGCTCTTGGATTTTTTTTGTCCAACAACATTATAACAATGCCTGAACCAGCAGAATGCCAGGTGTAGTGTTGACCAATGAAATGATCCCTGCCTTCGATGCAGGCGTGTTCGCTTCAGTGGTTACTCTTTAACCAGGTTCACTCCCGCCCTTCATGGCTTTATCAATGTACTTTCTTTGTTGTCTTCATGACTTTTGGCACTAAAGGACAGTGAATAAACACCAGCGCTTGTACGTTTTTACTATAATATCGAACTACATTCTGTGTAATAAGCCTCGTTTCCACCGAGCAGTTCAGTTCAGTCGCTTTGTTCCTGTCTCCACAGTAAAAGTTGTGGATGGTCCCAACAGCAGCGTTCCTTAGCGTCCCCATGTTTGGTCCCCCCTCTGTTGGGGTACCTAGCACACAGATCTGGTACTAAAAGGTGGAGCTAGAAACCCTGCAGTCTGATTGGTCAGTAGAGGACGCTCACTCTGGTTTTATGTAACCTCTGTTCATACATCAGTAAACTACAACTATAAAATGAAAGAGAAAAAAATAACTTCATTCACTGGGCCGACTGCCGGCAACTTTTAAGGTGGAACTCATACCAAAAAGAGCAGTGTTTCCCCTATATGCAACTAGCAGCGGCGCACCGCCGTTTACAGTTCTCCTCTGCTCTCTGCATCACGCACGGCGGAGTTTCGCCCGATGTGCACACACCCACACAGACACACACACAGACAAAGTGCACACACACAGGTGAGCACACTAGAGCACGGCTCAGACCGCATTTTCCTGAACAAAGACGACCCATCCCGAGTCTGAGACAGTTATAGCCGAGCACAGCACTAATGGAGCGGAGTGTGTGTTGCGTTCGGGCGTTGTCAGGTAAACAACAAATTCCGGCACTTGAATAGGCCATAGCACAACACAGCAGCATGTCAAGTTGGCTGAACCTGAGCAAAAATACCGTGAAACTGATATGATTTTTTCTTAAAACTGTGATATGAACATTTTGTCATACCGCCCAGCCCTACTTGAAGTGGACTGTTTTCAACGTAGACGTGCAGCAGTCACAGAGCACATGCATTCCCGAGCGCCTATTTTTCAGGGCGAAACAGCTCATCCTGAGAGTTCAGTTTGGAAAGCAGATATCAGAGCTTCACATCTGTCCCTCAAACAACAGATAGGAAAAGACAGTGACTGCACAAGTGGTGGAAAGTAATTAAGTACATTTATTCGAGTACTGTACTTCAGTATAAATTCAAGGTGCGACATTGGTACTTTAACTGCAGTAAAGGATCCGAATACATCGTCCATCACTGTAACTGCTCCTGTTCAGTGTCTAATAAAGGGTTACAGAAATGTTCGAGGCTGTAGAAGTGTTTGAACACACACACACACACACACACACACAGTCATGGAGCCCTGGAGGAGCCTAAAACCATCAACTGGCTTCAAAGAGTAGCGTGGTTTCCATGACAACTGTCATAAAAAAGCAATTAGAAAGTGATTTAAAAGCTGATTGGCCGCTAATGGTTTGACAAGAGAGAACAGAAAACTGCTGGTTCAGAGAGAGACGGTGTGTGTGTGTGTGTGTGTGTACAGCGCTGATGATGATTTGCACATTTAGTGGGGCACAAATATACAGAGGAGTGCAGCGACTCAGCCAGGAAAACACACTCTCTCTCTCTCTCTCTCTCTCTCTCTCTCTCTCACACACACACACACACACACACACACACACACACACACACAGTGGTGTTCACACTGGGTTGGTGGTTGTACGGCGCTGGCAGGGAGGCAGGCAGCTGCAGTGAGGAGTGTTTTAATCCTCAGATCTGCAGGAAGACTCTCAGTGAGCTGGAGGCCTGCAGGGAGCTGAGAGAAGGTCACAGGTTCAATACCCGTCGTCACCGTCAGCAGATGGGATAAAAACACTCCTGATAAAAACACCTACAGCTGCAAACTGACCATGAACTGGAACAGTCCTCTGTAATGTCAGTTTAGACTCTGTGTCCACACGACTACACTGGTCCTACGAACAGGCTCGTTCTTCAGCTGTACATACAAGTTCATCTGTGTTAATCACCTGGGAGCAGTGTGAGACATTGTGAGACATTATGAGACATTATAAGACATTGTGAGACATTATAAGACATTATGAGACATTGTGAGACATTATGAAACATTATGAGACATTATAAGACATTATGAAACATTATGAGACATTATGAAACATTATGAGACATTATAAGACATTATAAGACATTATGAGACATTATGAGACATTATAAGACATTATGAGACATTATGAGATATTGTGAGACATTATAAGACATTTTGAAACATTATGAGACATTATGAAACATTATAAGACATTATGAGACATTATGAGACATTATAAGACATTATGAGACATTGTGAGACATTATAAGACATTATGAGACATTATGAGATATTGTGAGACATTATGAGACATTATGAGACATTATGAAACATTATGAGACATTATTAGACATTATAAGACATTATGAGACATTGTGAGACATTATGAGACATTATGAAACATTATGAGACATTATAAGACATTATGAGACATTGTGAGACATTATGAGATATTGTGAGACATTATAAGACATTATGAAACATTATGAGACATTATGAGATATTGTGAGACATTATAAGACATTATGAGACATTATGAGACATTATGAAACATGAGACATTATGAGATATTGTGAGACATTATAAGACATTATGAGACATTATGAGACATTATGAAACATGAGACATTATGAGATATTGTAAGACATTATAAGACATTATGAGACATTATGAGACATTATGAAACATGAGACATTATGAGATATTGTAAGACATTATAAGACATTATGAGACATTGTGAGACATTATAAGACATTGGGAGACATTGTGAGACATTATGAGACATTATAAGACATTATGAGCTCTTGGGCACAGATACACAAAAGGTCAGCCACCTCTACTACACAGCAGCAACACACAATCCATGTGCCTACGTGGAAAGCCTGAGGCAAAGAGAGCAAACCCCTCTGCCCTTCCATGTGCCTACGTGGAAAGCCTGAGGCAAAGAGAGCAAACCCCTCTGCCCTTCCATGTGCCTACGTGGAGAGTCTATATGTTCTGTTCACTCCAAATGCAATGCAAAATTTCACATGGCGTCACTTGCGTGAGTTTGAATGCTAGAATATTTTGTGTTGACTCTCTTCATACACACATGAAAGCACTGAATCGATGAATGAACTTCTGCCAGTACGTCCTGGGCATCATATGTCCTTGGAGGATCTCAATGCTTATTGGCTATCATGGTTCACATCTGTTGCTGAAGACAGCTAGCACAATGACCTTGAGGCCTACACTGCAAGTAAAAGAAAACAGGACCACGCTTCCCCTCAACGAAATAAATACTTGTGAAGATGAAAGATATACACACTGCACCCTCGTAGTGATGCTCAACATGCCAGCTTTTGATCAACGCTACGATTTCACAACATGTGAGACACAAGTATTTGGCACTGTATCAGTCGGTCTGTTCTCTTTCAAACGTTCTGTTTCCTGTATCAGCTTCCCTTCCTTTTGAGCAAGTCATGTCTTCTCATTTCCAAATCGTCCTTCCGGTAAACAATCGATTTGATTGGCTCATTTGAGTGATGCAATGATCGAGGTGAACGATTGCTGTATTACCTGGAAGGCAGACCTGTATTTATATCTGTGCACAACAGCTCATATAATGTGTGTTATCACTCTTATCATGACATAAGACGTTAAAAATATCACTCATGGCTTTGTCCTTTTGTTATCTTTCACACTGACTGCCAGTCAGAGCTTCTGATGTGTCACACACTTTCCCACGCACAAATAGCAACAAAGAAGTTCCCCGTGAAGGTTTTTAAAATTAAATTACATGTTTTAGCTCTTTATCAGGAAGTGGGTGCACACAACATACTGATACAGTCAATTAAAAATGCATTCATAACTTTGTGTATAGGCCCAGTTGCATATTGCTACAATAATGTGTAGTTATCACAAGATCCCACGGCACACCTGGATTTGCATCACAGCACACCAGTGTGCCAGGGGAAACAGTGGTGTAGATGACCTGACATGACTCTGACTAAATCTGGGTAGGTGAGGAGAAGCAATTGTTCCCAGAGCTGGTTAACTGAATAACATGAAAACAGCAGCTTAAGTGACAGGAAGTACCTTTTAATGTGTATGGGAAAGCTTGTGTGTGTGTCAACAGATGCGGACACTACTCAAATAAACACAAGAAGTGTGTGCTCTAGAGAAAGGATCAGCACTCAGTGAATAACCTCCTAAGCCCTATGATAAGCTATTATGGCAAGGCTTAACTATACAGACCAGTGAGCAGTGATAACTAGCATGTCTTTGGGGTCATCAGGTGGGAACCTCCTTTCACCAGTGTTTCGTCTAGTTGGTCCCACGACACCTCCAGGAGGCTAGACAGTGATCTCTGGCGTCCCAGAGACACTCCCCTAATGCCAGGTCTCACTGCTCCCCACACCAACCCAACAACCTCCTTTACCTTACTTACACATGGCTTTCTCAGCCCAAACAGCACTGCCACCTTCAACCAAACCCAGGCTCCGTACATGCGAGCTCCAGGTAGAGACAGTGCTGATACTACCTTTCCTAGCACATTCACCACACTCTATTTCACACGCTACATAGCATAACTACAATATAAGCTAAAGTTAAAGGAGATAGATTAACTCACAGGATCAGCAAACACACTCAGCTTGCAGCATGGCCTCAAACAAAAGGGATTCAAATAGGCCACTCCCACACTTAAATAACCTTCCTCTTCCTGGATTTCCTCCTGAGAGGACTGATTGGTGGATCTCTCCACCTGATCTCAAGGAGTTATCAGAGCGATAGATAAGACCAGAGTGGCGTCAGCCTTTGATGTCGCCGCCAGAGCGGTCACGTGGTTCATGTAAGCCTCAATAGCTCCAAACACAGCCTCCGCTGTCATGTTCTTCTACGGGACAGACAGCAGTGAGCTCGCTTTTGAACGGTAAATATTAAAATAAACCGTACACAGGTACATTTACAACTCTTATTGAAGTACTGTGTATACATCAATGTCAGTTACGTGTATTGAGTGGCTGGATGACAACTACAAGTGTAATTAGACAAGTTTTTCTGTGTGTTTTTTTTTTTGGAGGGAAAGCTTTGTGTTAACTTCATGGACTGCAGATAAATTAGCAACTAAACTGCAGTCTGGTGCAATGCATCGCTTATGTAGGAACATGAGATTAATGTAGGCTATCTGTGAATACTCCCTGACACTGGACAATGATGATAAATGATGGTTTTCAGTTAAACATTTTATATATTTAAACAATGAATGTGACAATAAGAGCAATTGTGTGTCTGTGAGAACAAAAAAAATGATAAGACAATGTATGAAGGCTCTTACATCACAGAAAACGATAAATTTGGCATTAAGGAAGAACAGTTTTATTTAACAGAGATCATATTCCAGCATTAGGACAGCAGAACAAAGGTGGGGCTACGAAATGGTTAAAAAAGCCATATGAGATTTACTGCAGGCACAACTATGTACACAACTCTTAAAGTTGTGGTTGGACACACTGGAGGAGCTGGTGGAGAGATGCACACTGAAGATGTTCAAGGCCATCATGAATAACCCGGTTCATCCACTCCGTAACACCTTGATGAAACAAAAAAACTGTGGTGGACGGCTCCTCTCTCTTCAGTGCAGGACAGAGAGATACAGAAGATCCTACATACCTGCAGCCATCACGCTTTTTAATTCTTTTGCAAATAATAAATGAGCTGACAGACAACTGAATAAAGTTATTCTTATTGTTATTATTCTTATCTTATCTGCCATTCACATCTTTAGTGAAGGACCCAGTGATGGTCTGAGATACCTGGTTGAGGAATAGCAACAGTCAGCATTATAACAGCCCTGAGAGGTATTCCAGAGGTTCAACAAACTCTCAGTCTAACACCAGATAAACAAAGAGCAACTTATCTCACGCTAGTGGAACACAAGCTCCTTTTACACGCTTACAGAGCACATATTCTGTAAAAACAGTAACACTACTGTACTAACTGGTTCTAAGATTACTCTTAAAAGTGCCTGACAACGCCACCTCCTGCTAAGGGGCAGGAGGGACCCTTAAACCTTTAATATTTGATCAGTGTAGTGTTTGACCCACTCTGACTTCCCGAACAGGAACAATTTAAAAAAGAGGCGTATCTGGTGTAAAAGTAAGTTGACTTTATTACAACGAAATTGATTTGCAGTGGGGGGGGGGATACACGTCATTCCACACTTAAAACAACATAAACATGAACACTCCATACAGTAGCTCCATTTGCACATAAATGTTATGGGCAGATTGGCTGGATCATATTTCCTGCCCATATTTAAAAAACTGATGGCTTGTGGAATAATCCCTTGCAGAGTGAACCGGGCAATGTCATGGATAATCTACAGGCATCTTCATCTATTGCTAAAAAAATAAACTTTATGTACATGTTGTTAGTCCAGGAGTGTGGCAGATGATTTGTTTCACATAAAGATACAGTTTTGTTTAATTGGAGTGTAGTGTAGCCTTAAACAGGAGATGAAAGTAGGTGCTAATGTAAAGGCAGCATAAATGCATATTAACTGCAACAACACCTTGTTATTATTACAGAGAATGAGGGAGAAATTGAGGCAGAACCTGAAAATGATAGGGAAGTACCAGGAGGCAGTATGCAGATAGAGGATGAAGAAGAGGTCAGCAGACTTCCAGGGGCCAGTCAGTCAGGGCGAGTGTGGAGGACCTAAGGAAGCAACTTAGGGTGGAGACACTCCTAAGAAGGAGAGCAGAGAGGGCTCTTGCACAACAAAAGAGAATACATTTGGGATTAAGGAAGAAGTACAATATAAAAAAAGTGACTCAGCAAAGGGTGGCCAGTTTGTTCCCATCCCTGGAGCTGGAAAAGGTATAGCTTTAGGAACAGCAAACCCTCCAAGAAGAAAACATGACACACATACACAACTAAGAAAAGGAACAGTCACAAAATAATTTGCTGCTCATGTAATTTCTAGCTACCTCACTTGTGGGGTCTTTCGACAGCAGAAACTTCACAGGGCTCTGTCAGGATCACCTAAACGACACAATTTAAAATAATTAAACTCAACATTGCATATAAACATGTAATATTTCTAAATCAGAGGTAAATAATATCATTAATTCAGTGGTAACAGGTGTTGTGATATACTCCCGTGGTGTTTCAACCACTGTGCAATGTTTTGGTCTTGTACGATTAAGTTTATGAATGTAACATTCAAAGACAAGCTGAAATAGCATTTTTAAGCTGTCTGGCCTCTATAGTGTGACTGTGACATAGTTCCAATTTAAACATAATATATGCCTTAAATGCTGACAGAAGTAGTAGTCCTATTTTAGTCTGTCATCCCACGGCATACATATAAACAGGAATTAAATTATGAGATAATAACACTCTTATGTAAACATTAAAAGAATACACCGTACGTAACGTTAGGTATTTGATAAAGGCTCAGGCAGAAGTATGTGCTAATACATCCTATTAACGTTACCCTTAGCTAACACCGTCAGGTTCGGATGATAAAATCTAAATAAAACCCGTTAGCAATCATCCCAACTATATGTGATTTGTCTGTGATTCATTAATCAGACAGGGACACCACAAATGTCAGGTGCACAACGGTGCTAAACCTCCAGAGCTGGCGACGTCGAGCTAACGAACTAGCAGGCAATGGCTGAAAACCGATCATAATTCCTGACTCAAAAAAACCATAATTACATTGTGAACATACAAAAAAAATGATATCTACATAATAAAGGACCTCTGATATAATAAACACATCTAATGACTTAAAATTGGTCGATATTTCATCACCTTACCTCAGGAGTTTCTCGTCATGCTGCCATTGAAATAAACAGGGTCCGACTCCACGGGAGGAATGTTTGGAACTATAGAGGGCGCCATAACCCGGAAGTTCTGTCCGCCATGTTTTACAACGGAGTGCTTTGGGAGTGTCGCCACTCTGTTCTTATCTATCGCTCTGGGAGTTATGTATTGTCACGACCAATTATTCGGCTTTCTCTCAATTAAACCCTCAAATGTCCGATCCTGTGTGTTTTGAGTCTCTTTATTCCACAACATAACGCCGTTCACGTTCATTAGTTGTAAACAGATTAGTTCAGTTTACTATTGGCTCAAAGTCTGGAAACAAACAGCTGACCAAACCCAGCATTAAGAGTGTGTGAATGTCAGATTGTTTCGGAAATGAATCCAGTCCCCACACTGGGACGATGGGGTGGGAGGGGCTTCTGTGAGCATACTGGCTCCTTAAAAACTGGTTGTCAGTGAGTTGAGTTTACCTTACAGCTGGATCCAGGTCAGTGGTAGGAAGAGGGGAACGCATCATGTCAGTGATGGTCCTCATAAATGTGCGTGTTGTTCCTGCTGTTCATCAGTGATCTCAGGACTAACGAGCTCCAACAACAACGCACTGTAAGCACTTTACACACTTTACACACTCACATTATACACTACAGGGTGTGTGTGTGTGTCCACATCTTCAGCTCTCGTAGAAACCAAAGACATCAGGACAGAAGTTGTTTATAAGACGTCATTTTAACAGAAGGATGATCCACACGGACACGTTTTCTAAAGACATCAACACGATCTTCAGTCAGCTTTTAGCCACCCTGTCAGCTGTTCCCCACCTCAACAGATCTAATTAAAGACTCCTGTTTTCAGATTTAGCGAGGAGAGAATAATCCAACAGAGACACGAGCATAAAGCCCGTCACTCCCATCACTCCTCCTGATGAAAACTCTTTCTGTCCACTCAACAGAGCGATAGTTTTGGTGGTATTCCTGCTGAAAGACAGTCTGTCCTTTCAGCTCCTCTCAGCTGCTGCTGCTGAAAGGAGATCAGGAAACACAACAACTCATTCAACTCCTGAACAAAAGAATGTGCAGACTTTAAAATCAAAATAGAAACCGTTATAAAGCCGCAGTTTCTCTATCAGGCTTACTGATAAACAACAGCAGCAGAACAGAAGTCAGAGTGGGTGTGCAGCAGATTGGACGAATGACTGTGACGCAGCTAAAAGACAAGATTATAATTCTAATATTGATTCAGGATGTCCTGACACACACTCTCTCTCCACTTCTTTTCTGTTCAATCTGTTCATTAAAGGCGAAAAATGCCAAAAACTAATCTGTTCTGGCATCAGTTTTAAAGGATAAAGATATGCTGCACCGCACAAAATGTCCAGTTCATCTGGTCCTTTACTGACATTTAGAGCAGATCCTCTGTGTTCAAAGGTTTTGCCTGCAACAGAAGGGAAATCTGGTTTGTTTAAGAGTCCAGAAAGCTTATAAATAGTGCGATGAAGTTTTCTCTGGACTAGAAGTGCTATGTGAAGCTGGTGGAAATCACCAGGTGCAACACACAGACACAAGAAGTAGCTCTGACGTTGTGGTTCATTTTTATTACCCAATCACAGATTAGGTTGCCCAAAAAAATAAAAAAAATATTAGCATTGTATATATTTCTGCAAACCGCAGATATGTTACATTTGTACTGTATGTTTTAACAACACTGTGGTCAGCTGTGGTTAGGTTTAGGTCCCAAACCTGGAGCCTAAAGAGCCAATGGAAAAATAGCAACAGGTTGCTATGAAACACTTCTGTTTGGAGCCTAAAAAGTAAATGGATAAACGGTGTTGCTACAAACACCGACATTAGGAGCCCAAAAAACTGATGGAAAACAGTGATAGGCCGCTACAAAACAACTCATTATGTTTGGAGCCTAAAAAGCCACTGGATCAACACAGATGTGTTGCTACAAAACATCCACAGTTTGAGCTTAAAAAGCTGCTGGAAACAGCAATGATGAGCTAAAACACAACTGGTTTTGGTGTTTGTTGGTGTTGAACCTTGGTTTGCAGTAAAGTGCAATGCCAACATAATCTCCTGGCGACTGGGCTGGGAAGACAGGGTTTGTCGGATGGGTCAAGCAAACACTGGACTTTCAGCTGGGAGACTGCTGTTCATGTTCCTGATAAAAACCAAATGTTGTAAATTTCTTAACTAAGTAAGCACATCGGACAGTTCATGACTCCCCGATGGCCTTTAACTCCTGATAATGGACACCCTGTCAGACATAATTCCTTACATACATCACATGACATATTTTTTAAATAAATTAAGTGAAGTTACAAAACACATGTACTTAATTAACCCAAACAATGATTTCCTTTCTAAACCTAACCAGTTGTTTTGTTGCTTTTGGAGTTAGATTTGTGTCTTTATTACATGCGAGAAAATAAATGATTTGATTGAAAAAAAATATTAGTGAGAAAAAGTTTTCACACTGATAGCAAAAAATAATAATACTTGAGACTAAAAAAAGTTTTGAGAGAAAGTATTTTGTAAGAATATAAAAAAATAATTTGAGATTTAAAAAATGATTTCCAAGAAGAAAAACTCTCTCTCGACAAACTTTTTTTTTTTTACTCTCAAATATTATTTTTTTGCGATCAGTGTGAAAACAATTTCTCTCTCTCAAAAAAATGTTTCTCTCAAAACATTTTTCTTCTCTTTCTCAAAACCCAAGTCTTTGCTCTCGTGTCAGAATTTTGCTTTCGCTGCGAAAATAATGTCGTGGGCGGGGCCACATTCCCATTGGCCAGTCTCAATCGAATTGACAGCTGGGTGAGGATCGTCTTGGGATCATCATTCATCCACCATGGTCGATTCACCAGCATAGATGCGCTGCGCTAACTTGCTCAGCTAGCTACCTATCGAGCTGTGTGTGTCATCATCTTACCCAAACACTGGAGTTTCCACTCCCAAATACCGCAGCACATCTATGCCGGTGAATCGACCATGGTGGATGAATGATTCAGTTGAATTCGACTCCCAAGACGATCCTCACCCAGCTGTCAATTTGATTGAGACTGGCCAATGGGAACGTGGCCCCGCCCACGACATTATTTTCGCAGCGAAAGCAAAATCCTGACACGAGAGCAAAGACTTAGGTTTTGAGAGAGAGAAGAAAAATGTTTTGAGAGAAACTTTTTTTTGAGAGAGTGAAAATGTTTTCACACTGACTGCAAAAAAATAATATTTGAGAGTAAAAAAAAGTTTTTTTAGTCTCAAATATTATTATTTTTTCCTATCAGTGTGAAAACTTTTTCTCTCAAACTTTTTTTTTTCTCTGATATCATTTATTTTCTCGCATGTAATAAAGACACAAATCTAACTCCACAGTTGCTGAGGCCCAAAGACGTGGTTGAAACCTCAGTTTTCTGCGGACATGGAAGTTTATTTTGAAAGAACACTGCAGCACATAATGAGCGAAAATTGACACGCTGTCCCTGTTTGTCCAAAACTGACACTAACGGGAACCTAAAGTGTCATAGCTTGAAGCATAAGTGACCAAGCTGCCGTATTTAATGTGTCGGGAGTGGAAACATTACAATTTACTGTCGTTGCTTTGTGAAGATTCTGCAGAGAGCAAGACTTTTAAAAACATTTGATTAAACAAAAAAAGTCGCTCAGCGTTATCCAGGGTTTACAGATTGGCAGGTTGGAAACCACTGGCTCCAAACAGACAGCCTGGCTCTGTCTAAAGTTCAAACATAGTCCTAACAGCACCTGTAGAGATCACCTCTCAACACGCTGTATCTCATTTGTTCACTCTGCACCAGCACAAGGGTTAAAACAACAGTTCGCTCATTTTATGTGGAACTTTTTCTCTCTGCACAGTGACTTTGCAGTAAAACCACAAATTGTCTCTTTTGTATTTCTGTTTCTGATTGGATTTAAACCAACACGATATAACATGCTAATTAGCGAGCTTTAGAGCTGCTGCTAATCCTGCTGTTTACAGTCTTTATGCTAAGCTAAAATAATTGTCTGCTGGCTGGAACTTCACTTTCAGCGTAACGACATGAGAGCAGTATCAATGTGAACATCTAACTCTCAGCAAGAAAGCAAATCTCCCAAACTTAACTCAAAGTTCGAACTCATTTACAAGTAAGTGCCAAAAGCTGTGTTTCCACCCTTCCTGCAGTTTCCAGGACATAAGAACGTGATTTGGTACCAAATGCAATCAAACAGAACAACAGAGGACAGTAATTCTGCACTTGTGGTTCAGAGCCGCAGCCTTAAAGAACAAAATGAGTTTCGAAACCCAGCGAGAGTCAGTTTCTTTACTACATCTGACTCACAACATGGAAATTCATCACAGCATGGCTGCACCTGGAAATTGGGCTCATGGCAGGGGTGCAGCGCTCCCCTCCGGTATTCAGTATGGAAATGGGGGTGATCATTAGGACATCAAATTGGATTGCAGAAGACGAAAAGCTGGAAGGAATTCACAACTGTGGCTCTGACTGCACTTTGTACAAAAAAGCTTGTGCTTGACAGATTGAATTACATCCCAAAATGGGGGAGGATTAAAGTCATGCAAATCAAGAGGCGATGCTGTAATGAAGGGGGAACTGTCAGACAAAAGATCCTCCGCTGACAAAAAGGAAAATCTAACAATGCTGAGAGCTTAAGAAGATGAAATGTAAATGTTACAAATGAAGAATAAGTTCAGGTGAAGACAGAACACAGTGGTTTACAGGACACGCAGAGCTCCAGGCTTCATTTAAAATAACATCTCTTTTCATCACTTTTAAGAAACTGGATCTTTTTCATTTATAGTTTTGGATGTCTGTCCTCCTGCTTCTATAACATGTTAGTCACTAATCACCACTGAGATCTGAAGATGAGCTGACGGCTTTATGTCTGAAGGCTCAGCAGGAAATCACTACATGAGCCATCAGACGGGTTTAAACTGACTCCAGTTTACCCAGAGGATCTAAACCGGGAGGTTTCACAGTCTGCGAGACCCTCAACACCCTCAGTCGTCCAGAAGACCCGACGTAGATGAGACATTCTGAGCTTTATTGACATCAAAATAAATTGTGCAACATGAACAGTTGCTGCTCCTGTTTTTATTCTGTCTTGTCCCATAACACCACCACCTTAGTCAGCCTCATGACCTCTGTAGGCAGACACGTCGCCTTGGGTGATCACCCCACCGTGTGTGTGTGTTGTCTGAAAAGTTAACTGAGTGGTGCGCAGAAACCTCACTCTCAATATTAAGAAAACAAAAGAACTCATAACTGATTTCAGGAAGAAGCAGGACGTCCACTCACCACTGCACATCAACAGGCCGAGGGTGGAGAAGGTGAGCAGATTTAAATTCCTCGGCACACACATTTCAGAGGACCTCAAATGGACGACAAACACAGAGGTGCTGGTCAAGACGGCACAAAAGCAGCTGTGCTTACTGGACGCTCAGGAAGGTGAACCTGTCACAACAGCTTCTGCTGAAAGTGTCCTCACATACGGCGTCCTCACATATGGCGCCCTGTGTGGTACGGTAGATAAAACGTCTCTGTGGAGAATCAGAAAACCTGCACAGAACATCACTCACCAACAGCTACCTGCCCTGGACGACACCTTCACCTCCAGGTGCAGAAAACATCCTGACAGACCTCCTGAGATTCATGAACAGGACTGTAGAATCTTACAGGATGCACACGCCGCTCTCTCAGGTGAAAGTCATGTGAAAGTCACCGCCCCACCTGCCTGCCCCACTTGGACTTTAGCCGCCTTAACTTTCATCCTTGTCCCACTGGGTTTCCCCGTCACTACCCAAGTGCCTGATTTTGACGACTTTGGAGTGAGACCAGGCTCATGTGTCTGTGACTTTCTCTATGACACACCTCTGGGTAAACGTGTTACCTTACATTAAGAAATGGTAGTAAATCATCAGGTGTGCACGTGTCATGAAGGTGTCGTGAATCCGAAGGTGATTTTGAAGCAGCTCATGGGAATTCAAATTAAGACTAAAGATACAACCCAAAAACATAACGCCTCTGGTTGTCGGCAGATAACGATCTGCTCTGCTGGAAACACTGATACATTCCTGTGACACCATTTTAAGTCCAACCTTATCCAAACTGTCAAATTCGAGCCGTCACTTGGAAGTCTAAATGGATGCTGCACATTAAACCTCATTGCTCCAGTAATCTGCCACCGTGTGCACTGCAGAGCTGCTTCAACCTGCAGATTGACAAGATAAATCTGACTCACTGCTGACTGAACAAATCATCACAGCACAGCAGCACCTGAAGGGAGAGCCCTGAAAAAGACATTTTTACGCTCATGATGATAAAGAAGCTTTCAGGTATCTTTTTTTTCCCAGTATCCCCCATACTGTATCCCCGCTCCTTCTCTACATGAGCCCAGGATAATGTTCATCTGAAATTTTGACATTAAAAGTGATTTAGAAATAAGATGAGACAGTTTTAATTTGTTTCATTTTTTCTGTGCAAAATATGAAGCTTTATTCAAAGACCAGGTGCAGTGGTCGGTCTAAATACAGATACGCTACTTTAGTTCATGTATGTGCAGCAGCACAGTCACAAAGCCATCCATATTTTGTGGCACAGACGTAGCTGTAAATGAGCCACGGGTTGTTATAAAAACACAAACACAGGTGGAAATGCATCCACAGGTCGCCAAAAAACATACATGTTTTTTGGCACAAATACCGCCAGTAAGGCAGCAACGGGTCACTAAAAACCTGCCGGTGTTTGTTGGTTTTGAAATGTGGTCTGCAGCTTGGCAGATGTCTCATGTCTGTCGCCTCCAAATGACCAATCAGCTCACACGTGTGTAATCTGAAGTACGTATTTAAAAACGCTGATATGTCACGTATGAAACATTCAAATGTAACAGATCTGTGATTTACAGAAATGTACAATGCCAACATTTTCTTGGCGACTTGGCTGGTCACTAAGTATGAACCACATGTCATCACAGTCCATCCAATAATTGACCTATGGCTAAGCCACGCCCCCTCCACTCACCTGGACAAACTATCAACATTCAGTGCCCGGCGCTATGGCAGGCGTCACAGTACACGGCATTTCACAGGAGGCAACTGATGATTTTTGGGGACATAACGATCAGATGTCATTGAGAAGTAACCAAAAGGGCCTAAACTACGCATTGGAGGGATATATTCATCATTTTATTGTTGAGAAGGTCGATGAAAAGCTTAAATTACAAGCCAACATTTACAGGTCACAGTGTACGCTTGTGAACCGCATCTGGTTGCCGTCACCATCAAAGACAACAAGTTAAAGTGCCACTGAAGTTAAGGTTTTTGGCTCAGAATATGAGAAAAGGATAACGGCCTTTTTACCATCTTTACCAAGAGTGTCTCTCCGTTAGTTTGGTGCTACAGTATTTACACTGAATCATTCAGCATAACGTTTGCCAACCTTTGTTATCTCTGCCATTACAGATAAGTTAATGAAGCTAAGCTCCAGAAGTTAACGTTAGCTTAACTAGAGCCCTTTGGACAACAGCTAACAATGATGTACCATCACCAAAGTACAAAACTAGAACAAAATAGGCTAATGAACTCCCAGCAAACAAGGTGACATGATGAACAACGCAGCTAGGAGCTAACGTTAGGCTAACTTTAGCTAACGTTAGCTAGAGATGTTAAAGATAACTTTATATTTCTTTCCAGCAAAGTGACAATATGTTGCCTCAAACACAATGTTGACTTACCTTAGAACAGATGTAGACATCATTGTTAATCTTATTCACGTTGAGTTGATGTTGTGGTCTAACGTTACCACACAACTTTATCCAAAGGAGACACTTTTCTCGCTTGAGATGTGGTTTAAAGTGTAAAAATACACCTGGTCGCCCAGCCTCTCAGGATACCTTGTGTCAGAGTTGCATGTACCCCATGCACACCGTTTGACCATTTTTAAACTTCAAATCTCAGAAAAAGCTCATAAAACCCAACAAACTGACTTTCTGTAATGCATTTCAATGGACGTCCAGGCAGAGAATGTCCCAGTGTATGGGGATGGCTATACGCACTGTGATTGGCTCATCGCGTCTGAGGGCGGGGCTTAGCCATAGGTCAGTTGTTGTGGTATTTTATGTATGAACAAAGTGGTGGACAGACGCATTGACTGACTAACATCTCCGTCCTTGGCTTGAAATATCTGACCAGAGGAAGCCGTGAGCGAGCAGGACTGACTGAGCAGTGCAGAAAGCTCAGGCACCACAAGTCTCAAAGTTTGAGCTGAAAACTATGAGGAGAGTTTGTTCTGAGGAGGTTCTCTCTGTGTGAGGCCTGAAAGAGCTCAAAAGAATTCAACATTTAAATTCAGCAAGTTTGATACACGGAACTATAGTGTCTTTCGCTAAGCTAAGCCGCAATGCTAACTGCTGAGACCTAGCCACTGGACGTACAGACACAAAAAAAAGATATAGATCATGTTGTCTCAGTATGAAAATGATAGAGAAAGAGCATAACTCCCAAATCCTTTAAGGAGTCTGTACTAAAACACATGATGCCACACGTGAGAGGATGTTAATTGTGTCTTAAATATGCAAACAGGAAGTTGAGACTGAAAAAGCAAACAGAGGCTAAAGAAAGATGGAGGAGAGGAGGAAGTCTTTGAGAACAGCAGGTGATCTTTTTAATAAAGCTCCACCATTTAACCAACCCCACTCTCCCTGTATATCTCCTCAGGTTTTTTTGCATCACCTGCTGCTCCTCTGTTGTTCAGGAAGTTTGTTTCAATATGGGCCAAAAAGTTTAGTGAAATCCGCTTTCATCAACAGTTTGAGGAAAAACATGTTCACTCTCCAAGAAAAGAGCTTGTCAGGCTGAAGCTAAACAAATTCAGCATCTTTTCCCTTGTTGTCAGCAGAGGGTTTGTCAAGCTGTTTCCTGCTTTGCTTTGCTTCTTATTTGCATCATGTTGAGGTGTTGCAGAGACACCACACACACGAGGCACCTGAGTGTTTCCATTTTCTGCAGCTTCATACTTCTCCTCCGTCTCACAGGCAGATACTGTACTCTTTACTGCACCACATTTGACTGACAGCTTTAGTTGCTTCCTGTCCAGTGAAAACCACGTATCTCCAGGTGTGCTGATGTTGAATGTTTGAGACAAACTGAAGGATGAAGTGTTGCTTTGTGTGTGGAGAAAATTCTCCTCCTCCTTGAGCTGAATTAAGTGTTTAAAATCCCTTCTGGATGACATGTATCTGACAGCTGAAGGTTTTACATTCAGAAACAAGTGATGATCTCATTCAGGTCAACACACGGTGCTGCTGGAAAGTTTGTGAACCCTCCGAACATGGTTATTGCTTTCTAAAAAAAACAACCTTATTCTTTCTTAAGAGCAGAGGCGTCCTTCTAGCATCATCTCTCCCATGAATAGACATGTCTATTCATTTTTCACCTGATTGTAGATGTATGTACATTTATCCCAGATGCAGGCAGCTGATGTGTGGGTCGGCCTTTAGCTGAATTGTTATTAATTAGGGCTGTAGTCAACCCAAGAAAATCTTGGTCGACTAAAGTCGCACATAATCCCTCATCTAATCGATTAGTCGTGGGGGAAAAAATCTGCACGTTATTTTTACTTGTGTGGTGGTGTGTCTGTGTCACTCTGCAGTTACACCTCCAAAACACTAGTGGGCGTGGAGGACTGTGTTAAGAGCTGTAAAGTTTAGTTCAAATCATACTTTATTTATATAGTTGATTCAAAACACACAGTAAACACATTAAACATGGCTTAATAGAGACACTTTCAAACACAAGTACACAAATCAGCTTCACTATAACTCGCAGCATTCACAGACAAACACTTGTCTTTATCTGGACACATTTTCTCCACAAAAACAACATGCTAACATTATTAGCACAAGCCTATGGCATTTTACATTGTATAAATTAGCCTAGCATCTAGCGATCTTTTCCTCTTCTCATATAAAACCAGGGACAACAGCAACATGTAACAAAGGTAACGGCACATAATTTGGCTCCATTACAGCTCACAGCATTCACTGACAAAACAGCTGTCTTATACTAAACACGTTTTCCAAGCATTGGCATTTTACATTGTATACATTAGCCTAGCAGCTAGCAGAGATTTCCTCTGCTCATATGAAGCCAGGATAAATCACACACAAGACTTAAAATGCTATTTTAGTGGAGGCTTTATTGTCTTCACAATTTATTGTTTCTTATCTGTGAAATTAAAGTAAATCAAAGCTTTGTTTCCACTGAGGGAAATGGTTTCAGCTCACAGAGACAGACAGGAGGTCTGCGTCACTGTGACGCTGAGCGTGAGGGTGGGCGAGTTCAACTTTCTGACAACAACGGGGTGTTTTGAAAACACCCCCATTTTCACAGGTAACTTAGCCTGTCCCTCCGCCGCAGGAAATAATGGATTAATCCTGGAAAGCTGTTGATGTAGCACTTTTCTCCTTATGAAAGTAACACGGCGATTATTGAACTAATGAGAATTTGGTCGGACGAGAGCATAGCGACCAAATACTTGACCAGTCGACCCGGAGACTACAGCCCTATTATTTTTCTGATGCTTCTTGGTGAAAGTTTTGATGGCCGTCCACTTCTGGGCAGAGCTGCGCTCATGCTGAGTGCCCTCCATTTGTAAATGATTTGTCTTACAGCGGATGGAAGGAGCTGGAATCTTTTGAAGATGGTCTTGTAGCTTTCCTCAGACACCACCGTCTTCCTGATGTCCTCGGATGTCTCCTTTCCTCTCAGCATTGTTGATGTGTGTGCTTTACGCCTTGGCACGACAGTGGTTTGGTTGGTTTCCTCTCTCTCTCTTTTAATCAGGGCTGCTCAAAACCTTTCCTAAGGACGTCTCATTGATTGTTCTGCTTCATTAAATACCTGAGCACCCACATGTGTTTCATCTGAGTTACCTACTTGACTTTACTATTGCAGCTGTGGTTCACTTACTTTTGCACGTACTCTGATTTCATGTTTCACGTAGTCTGCTGGCTGCTCACACAGCTGGCTAAAAACAAGTACACGGTACATGTTGATGAACATAAACCTGATATTTCATATAGAAAAACTGCTGATGATAAAATAAGAAAATCAGTGAAACAACAGAAAAATCTAAACTACTCAAGCAGCACTGTGTTGTTACAGATAAACTCTGCAGGATTTCCAACAATGTACAGACTCATCATCATCATCATCCTCACTGTGACCTCGTCACATGTCCACGTTTGGTCATGGACTTTCCACGTCCACATATGACGTCCAAGGTACCCTGGGTGTGTTGGTTGTTGACGTTCTGGGATGCCGTGTCAACTTCAGCCTGTTACATGCATTGTCTGTTTTCAAAATACACTTCTGTTTTCACAGGAAATGTACAGTTTGATACAGTCTCTTTCAAAATAAAAGCACTACGTCGGTACAACACCACCAACTGATGTTTTTTTCCTTCAACAACACACATGTGGTTACGTTTAGGAAAAAAAGAACAGGGTTTGGCTTTACAGTCTTGAGGTGCATAATGAACTGGGCTTACAGTCATGTGTAGGGCAGCCTCAAGTGCCACGTATAAACATCCCCTTTTATTGTGAATACAATACTAAGTTAATAAAATAATTATTGGGACATTCTATCCCTTTAACATCATGTGTTGATAATCGCGTCACGTCTCGCGCTTCAAGTCATAGTTGACTTTTTAAATATTTAACCATTTAACCTCCACAGAGTGCTCTGTGCCTACACATAACCATCATGGAAATGTCATTCTGCTCCGAGCAGATATTCACCACCAAGATAAGCAGGTGTGCTCTGACTAACTCACGAGTCATTCCTGGTCTTCTCCTCTGTACAGTGAGTGTAAAGCTAAATGTAGTTTCATGCAGCTCTGCATATTCCTGAGGTCTGTTAGTGTCCAGTGTTGTTTTAATGCAAGGTGAGCAGAGCAGTGGGGGCGTACGCCTGATTTAACTCCTCAGAGCCTAATGGACGGAGGAGCCCTGAGAGTGCAGCTGCACACGCTCAGAAAGCTTAATCAGCCGTGTGTCCCTGCGTGCTTCGTCCCACGCAAAGTCCTCCTCATGTTAAAGGAACATTTCCACACACAGCTCACCTTGTTCCCAGCGTGTCGCACAACGACGACTACAGTGGATGTTTCCAGGTCAACGGTGACGTCACCAACAACACGGGTCAGTCTGCTGTGAGCAGGGATAGATTACTGAATAAGGGATCAGGGGCCACTGGAGCCTCTGTTTAAAGTGCATGACTACTGTTGGAAAGATGACAAAGAGTCACAAAACAACCAATAGCAGAATCAAAACAACTGCTAATCAGCAACAACGACAAGAAACACTCCAAAAAGCCTCAAAACTACAATAATAGAGATACAAAAAGACTGCAAAGAGATGAAGAGTGACCACAAAGAGACACAAAACAACCACAACAAGACACAAAGGATGCATCAAGATACAAAACTGCTACAAGAGACGCAGTAAAACTGCAAATAGTCACAAAGCGACCACAAAGACAAATCGAACACAAAGAGACACAAAATGAAACATTAAAAAAAAAAAACAACCACAAAGAGACGCCAAACGACTGCAAAGAAACACAAAGCAACCAAAAGAGACACAAAGTGACCACAAGGAGACACAACGTGACCACAAAGAGACACAAACGACCACAAAGAGACACAAAGTGACCAAAAGAGACACAAAACGACCACAAAGCGACCACAAAGCGACCAAAAGAGACACAAAGTGACCACAAAGAGACACAAAGCGACCAAAAGAGACACAAAACGACCACAAAGAGACACAAACTGACCACAAAGAGACACAAAGCGACCAAAAGAGACACAAAGCGACCACAAAGAGACCACAAAGAGACACAAAGTGACCAAAAGAGACAAAGTGACCACAAAGAGACACAAAGTGACCACAAAGAGACACAAACGACCACAAAGAGACACAAAGTGACCAAAAGAGACACAAAACGACCACAAAGCGACCACAAAGCGACCAAAAGAGACACAAAGTGACCACAAAGAGACACAAAGCGACCAAAAGAGACACAAAACGACCACAAAGAGACACAAACTGACCACAAAGAGACACAAAGCGACCAAAAGAGACACAAAGCGACCACAAAGAGACCACAAAGAGACACAAAGTGACCAAAAGAGACAAAGTGACCACAAAGAGACACAAAGTGACCAAAAGAGACAAAGCGACCACAAAGAGACACAAAGCGACCAAAAGAGACACAAAGCGACCACAAAGAGACACAAAACGACCACAAAGCGACACAAAGCGACCACAAAGAGACACAAAGCGACCAAAAGAGACACAAAGCGACACAAAGTGACCAAAAGAGACAAAGTGACCACAAAGCGACCACAAAGCGACCAAAAGAGACACAAAGTGACACAAAGTGACCACAAAGAGACACAAAGCGACCAAAAGAGACACAAAACGACCACAAAGAGACACAAACTGACCACAAAGAGACACAAAGCGACCACAAAGAGACACAAAGCGACCAAAAGAGACATAAAGTGACCACAAAGAGACACAAAGCGACCACAAAGAGACACAAAGCGACCACAAAGAGACATAAAGTGACAACAAAGAGACACAAAGCGACCACAAAGAGACACAAAGTGACCACAAAGAGACACAAAGCGACCAAAAGAGACACAAAACGACCACAAAGAGACCACAAAGAGACACAAACTGACCACAAAGAGACACAAAGCGACCAAAAGAGACACAAAGTGACCACAAAGAGACCACAAAGAGACACAAAGTGACCAAAAGAGACAAAGCGACCACAAAGAGACACAAAGCGACCAAAAGAGACACAAAGCGACCAAAAGAGACACAAAGTGACCACAAAGAGACCACAAAGAGACACAAAGTGACCAAAAGAGACACAAAACAACCACAAAGAGACACAAAATGTCTGCACAGAGGAAACAGAATGAGACACAAAGAGACATAAGAAGGCTACAGGCTACAGAGGCTACAGACTCTGGTTTGCTTCAGCTGGTCAGCAGCACATGTATTAAATTCACCAGTGTTCCTCCTTCAGATCACTGCGGAGGTTATTTGAGATAAAACATAGTTATTAAAATAATCTGATTATAAGACGAGAAGATGAAGAAATATTCCACACCATCCACACTGGCCTTTTGTATGAATAATAAACACAGGAAGATGCTGAAGGACAGCCCTCCCTGTTTTAAACTCCCCTCTCCTCCACCTCGGCCTCTCCTGGACGCCACATCAATAAATCATCCAATAATGTGATGAATAATTTGTGACTAATTCTGCGCTGCAAAGTTCTCTCAACCTGAGCTCTCCACCTCACATGCTCATCTTCCTCTTAGCCCGAGAGCGCCGTCTCCATCCGCACAGTCACAGACAAACTGTGGTGCAGGTTTCTGGAAAAGCACCAACAGGTTCTGTGTCATCTGTGGTCACAGTAACCGATGGGAAAATCTTAACCAGATTTATCAGACCGACCACTGCAGCAGGAGCGTCACCACCAGCTGATCAAACTCTGGAAAACAAACACGAACACCAGACATCAAAAAGTGGAGATCCAGACATAAAGATGTCAGAGACATGAAGGGAGGGACGGCGCTGCCAGCAGTGACAGCTTCATGCTGCATTCAGGTCATGTGGGAGTTCCAACTGTCGGGAAAACCTGACAGCTCAAAGACATGCGAGTCCTCGTGTGTTTGAATGTGAAGCTGGGAGTGATCGGACACAATGACACTGAAGTTTGACTGCAGACTTAATGACTATTATTCTGCCTCTTCACAGTCGTCACACATTCGACTTCATGGCGAACAGATTTAAATGATGTACTAACAGAACAGTGGTCGTGTTCAGCCGTGGCCTCAGAGCAGCTTCGAACCTCAAACATTCTCAAGAAGTGAAGTTTTCTTGTTTAAAGATTTGATCTTTTGAGCCTGGGCTCAGCAGGGTCAGCCTCGCCGCCAGAATAAAATGATGTCAATGCACATTTCTGCAAACCATGGATTTGTTCTGCATTAGGTCCAGAATCAGCTCAGCTCCAGGATCACAAGGAGCCAGGTCAAAGGTCAGAGGTCACAGTTCCCTGACAGAGATGGATGGAGCTAATGAATACACTCTGAATCAGCAAAAATGAAGAGCTGCTGCTGAAGATCATTTTTAAAAGAAATAATCACAAATGTTTGTCACAAAAATTCAGTTTGCTTTGATTCATTTGGAGCCTCGACAGCTGAGCACTGTAAAGTGACTACACTCAGAAATCAGCACGTTTGTATCCATGCACTGAATATGAAGCCACAGCCACTCAGCATTATTATATTAGTCTGCTTTATTACTAACAAATACATGTGTACTTTCTGGTGTTGTACTTCATCAATATGGAACACATTTTGCATAATTTATTTGTTCACTAATGGTACTTTATCAGTGTTGTGCTGCATCATATCTCAGCACGCTGTATGAAGTAACAAGCTGTCAAATGCAAACAGTAAAAAAACCATTCAGCTCTGAGATGAAGTAAAGTTATACTGTGTCAAGGTTGTTCCTAAATATTTCTTTATCGTGTTTTCTCCACCTAACAGGCACTTCATCAGGTTTTATTTATATATTTAACATGCATGCACCAAGAGTGGTGTCAGTCTGAACATGTAACTCTTGGAAAGAAGACTATTTCCCAACATGACTAACTACTCTTTGTTTTAATAGTTTGTAGTCTAAAGCCCCGTCTCCACCAAACCCTTTCAGTCCAGCACCTTTGGAACCAGCAGTAAGCCTTCAGACATGGTACCTAGACCCTCGGTGTGTTCAGACAGTCCTCTTAAATGTGGGCGGGGTTGTTGTCACTCACTGCTCCGTCCAGCACTCGCTGTATTTCCTCATCAGCGGTGACACAGATGGAAGTCTGCACCTGGTTTATCGTCCACAGAACGAGGCTGCACGCCCACATTTTCACAACAAAATAGAACAGGCTGCAGTGAGAGTCTCTCTCCATGGGATATTTCAAAATAGCAGCTTTGTGCATTTAGTCCTTCTCAGGCAAGCTCAGGGGTTTAGTGTTGCTGTAGCCCACAGGAAGTGAGGATTAGAATATATGACCTTCACATAATCCGCTCCAAATGAATCTATATTTTTAAAGTCATTACTAAAAGTGTGTGTCATATAAAAACTAAAGTGATGGTCAAAGTTGTCACAGTGAAATTTAAGGTGTGCTGATGGATTCACGTCATCAACTCATGCATTGAGTAACATTACAAGTTAACGTTCCACCTTAAAAGGTGCCGGCAGTCGGCCCAGTGAATGAAGTGATTTTTTTCTCTTTCATTTTATAGTTGTAGTTTACTGATGTATGAACAGAGGTTACATAAAACCAGAGTGAGCGTCCTCTACTGACCAATCAGACTGCAGGGTTTCTAGCTCCACCTTTTAGTACCAGATCTGTGTGCTAGGTACCCCAACAGAGGGGGGACCAAACATGGGGACGCTAAGGAACGCTTCTGTTGGCACCATCCACAACTTTCACTGTGGAGACAGAAACAAAGCGACTGAACTGAACTGAACCGTACGGGGCTCAACAGTCTCTGGAGCAGAGCTCACAGTCTGAATGTGTCCTTTTTTATTTTATAGACAGAAAGAATAAAACCTCACAGCTGAAAGTTGTTTGAGTTGTGAGGACTCTACATCTTATTGAATTCTTCACTGATGTGACTCCGTGTCTTTGTGTGTGCTGTAATAGAGGCGTTGCAGCTCTACCTGCAGCTCTCAGGTCAGCCTGTAACGGTGTTAATTACCGTCCTCACTCTGTCATTCTGTTTCATGTCGGCTCATTAACCTGCTTCAAACTGTCTGTTTATCGACACCTTCTGCTGCCGTCGTCTTCCACGCTGCTCGCTCCTGCTTTGCTCTCTGCTTCAACTCGTTCTTTGTTTCTGTTCTTTTTTTTCTGTTTGTGTTTCATCCCCCCATCTGTCTCCCTCCTCTCTGTCCTCCTTCCCTTTTTGTTTGGACAGTCTTATTTAGTCTTCGATATGAAATGAGAAAACAACTCAGTGCTGCGTCTTCCTCCCATCGCCCACTTCCAATCTTAGATCTTGCATTTTGTCTCTCTTTTAACTTAAATCTCTTCCTCACACTCGTTCTTTTGTCCTTTTTCTGACACTGTTTGTCTTTCTCTCCCTCCCTCGTCCATCCAGCTGTCTCTGTGCTCTCTGCCGTCTCTGTCTTTGTGAATCATGGAGATACTTCAGTGGTAGCAGAGCTCTGAGAGCCTCCAGGAAGCCATTAGTCTTCTTTTACACTCCACCAAACATTCAGTTAATTTTTCAACCATGACTCTTCACTGGTTGGATTTTGGAAGACAAAAACTTTCTGACATATTGCTGCCCTCGACACCCCCAAACTGCTCCTCAATCAATTAACCAGACATTCCTCCACAGACACAGAGCTCCATGTGGAGACACGAGCCTCACAAGAAATTATTCATGTATACAAATGTTTTACGAGTAACAAATTTCATCACGGCTGCACAACCCTTGTAATTCTGATAGGAGGCAAACTTGCTGGCTGATTTTTTAGTGAGACAACATAATGCAGAGACGTTGGAAAGTAGGCTGTCTGACAGATGAAGGTAATCTGTGTAAATGTGGAAGTTCTTCTTCAGTCTCAACACGCTGATGTGAAGTTATTACCACTCAGCCTGAGGGAAATATTTAGCGCTTTCACTGCTGATCATTTAACTACGTAAATCTGAAGCTCAGTCGCAACCACGAGTTTCACTTTAGATACTTTTAACACTTTTTATGGTTCAAGCCTGTTTTTTTTTCCTTCAGAAATGTTTTATTCAAGGATTCAAGGATCTTTTATTGTCATTCACATCACATTTACATGCACTGGAACAAAATTTCAATTCTCGGGTCCTGGTATAGCTCATGTACATCAAATTCCCATTGAAATGTTACATCCTAGACACATCAAACTTTCACCTGTGTCAGTGTGGGTTTCCTCCAGGTGCTCTGACATGTTCTCCCCGTGTCAGCGTGGGTTTCCTCCAGGTGCTCTGACATGTTCTGCCTGTGTCAGCGTGGGTTTCCTCCAGGTGCTCTGACATGTTCTCCCCGTGTCAGCGTGGGTTTCCTCCAGGTGCACCCACATGTTCTCCCCGTGTCAGCGTGGGTTTCCTCCAAGTGCTCTGACATGTTCTCCCCGCGTCAGCGTGGGTTTCCTCCAGGTGCTCTGACATGTTCTCCCTGCGTCAGCGTGGGTTTCCTCCAGGTGCTCTGACATGTTCTCCCTGTGTCAGCGTGGGTTTCCTCCAGGTGCTCTGACATGTTCTCCCTGCGTCAGCGTGGGTTTCCTCCAGGTGCTCTGACATGTTCTCCCTGTGTCAGCGTGGGTTTCCTCCAGGTGCTCTGACATGTTCTCTCCGTGTCAGTGTGGGTTTTCTCCAGGTGCTCCGACATGTTCTCCCTGTGTCAGTGTGGGTTTCCTCCAGGTGCTCTGACATGTTCTCCCTGCGTCAGCGTGGGTTTCCTCCAGGTGCTCTGACATGTTCTCCCTGCGTCAGCGTGGGTTTCCTCCAGGTGCTCTGACATGTTCTCCCTGTGTCAGTGTGGGTTTCCTCCAGGTGCTCCGACATGTTCTCCCTGTGTCAGCGTGGGTTTCCTCCAAGTGCTCTGACATGTTCTCCCCGCGTCAGCGTGGGTTTCCTCCAGGTGCTCTGACATGTTCTCCCTGCGTCAGCGTGGGTTTCCTCCAGGTGCTCTGACATGTTCTCTCCGTGTCAGTGTGGGTTTTCTCCAGGTGCTCTGACATGTTCTCTCCGTGTCAGTGTGGGTTTCCTCCAGGTGCTCCGACATGTTCTCCCTGTGTCAGTGTGGGTTTCCTCCAGGTGCTCTGACATGTTCTCCCCGCGTCAGCGTGGGTTTCCTCCAGGTGCTCTGACATGTTCTCCCCGTGTCAGCGTGGGTTTCCTCCAGGTGCTCCAGCTTCCTCCCACAGTCCAAAGACATGCAGGTTAATTGGTGACTCTAAATTGTCCGCAGGTGTGAATGTGAGTGTGAATGGTTGTCTGTCTCTGTGTGTCAGTCCTGTGATAGTCTGGTGACCTGTCCAGGGTGAAACTGCCTCTCACCCAGTGTCAGTGTCATTAGAAGTCTAAGTGGACGCTATATTCAGAATATTTTCATTGCTTGCCGTCAGACGGCTCTTTCTAAGGGGAACTAAAGCTATTATAACGCTTTCTTCAAAGTCACCAGACTCCATTTATAAAAAGGTAATTTTACCTCACAGAACACCGGAGCTGATGGTCTACTGCTGCCTCCATCAGATAGTTTGTTGGTTTTTTAAAGGATTAGTTTGGATTTAGCAAAGTTGCACAGCTCCTGCGTCTTTAAACTGTGGGTGTGGTGATCACTAGCTGCTGTAGGTAACACACTGACTGTGGATTGGTACCTCATCTAACCCCACCTCAAAAAATCCCTAAACTATCACTTAAAGCAGGATGGAGTACTTTCACATTGTTGCATTCCTACTTTTACTCAAGTAACAGATCTAAATGCTTCTTATCCACCGGAGATAATTAAATAAATACATAAAGTATGAGGATATTGGAGTGGTGATACACTGATGACACTGCAGGACATTAAACAGAAGAACTGTGAACACAGGAAAATTCAAAAAGGGTCACTCCTCTGAAGACATTTGAGCCCACAGAGCTCCAACACTCGAGTGCCGCTTCGCTTTTCTTATTTTAGCAGAAAGACTCTTTGAAGTCTGGCTTGATTTAGAAATCTAAAAACCTTCAGCTATGTGTGTGTGTGTGTCTGTGTGTGTGTGTGTGTGTGTGTGTGTGTGTGTGTGTCTGTGTGTGTGTGAGGCGACTGATCGTCAAACGCTCTGCAGGAGAAGAAACGAGTGGAAACGAGGCCGATGTCGGAGCGACGGACAGCAGCTTGTTTTGTTGTTTAGCTGTTTTGTTCTCACCCTGATTAAAGAGCTGTGCTTCGGTTAAAATAGATCCAGACATTTTATTTTGGGAGGCGGTCGTCAAATCTGTGACGGGAAACACAAGTTCATCTGCGAGGAGAAACAGCTGTGTGTGTGTACGTACTGTCCTCAGGCACAGCTCTGAGTGTAACCATCTCATCCTGCTGCCTCAGAGGGACGTGATGCACTTACTACATTCATCAGCTGCAACACTATGAACACATTAATGTGTCAATAATTATTACACAATAATATAATATGATAGTAGGTGTGAATGATAGTATAGTATGATTCTGAGATGGGTCGTTCAGTGCGCTTTTACCTCAGGAAAAGATCTGAGCACTTCCTCCACCGCTGCTCCGTGTGCCTCAGGTTCAGTCATTATGAAAACTGAAGAGTTGGCGGAAAAACAGCTGATGGATCACACGCACACGCACACGCACGCACACACACACACACACACACACACATACACACACACACACACACACACAGAGTCATGCATCGTTTGCCAAAACACACATACACACATATACACACACACACACACACAGTCACACACTGCCAAGAAATAAAACAAATGAGAAAGAAACACTCACACACACATCTTGGCACCATGCATGCTCACAGATGCTCATACCAATACACATGTATGCACACACACACACACATACACACACACACACACACACACACACACACACACTTTGATGTGCTGAACGCTTGTGTCATGTGTATCCAGTGGTACAGTAGCAGGCCAGGGTAATTGTCCCATTTACAGACACACTCTGGAGACAAGACAGACCTGCTGCCAACACACACACACACACACACACACACACACACACACACACACACACTGAGCTGCACAGTCACTACATTGTGGAGGAACAAGGCGGCTCAGACATTTACAGAGTCAGATGAGAAGACGAGGTTCAGGACGTGTCTGAGCACAAAACAACTTACAATGAAGTTTTGGAGAGTGCGCGTCAGTGTCGGACTGTCAGACTGTTTTTTACTTGAGGTTTCAGTCTCACTCTTTGCTGCACATTCTGCCCAGATTAGTGAAAACACAAATAGCTAATCCAGCAGTCCCTTTCCTCTAGCGCCACCACCAGGATAAACTGTACATTTGTTTCCATTCCAAGAAAATCTGAACCTTCAGGATGTTTCGTTCTGTGCAGCACCGTCATGTCATGGTTGTGATGACTGCTGCAGCCTGCAGGGGGCGTCAGCAGGACTTGAGTCGAAAAACCCGTCTTTTCTTTTTTCTTCAGCTCTCTGCGCTCATTAGCTCTGTGTTCGTTTGCATAACACTATGCAGTGACTTCAGTCAGCTGTCTGGAAAAAAGATTCCAGTATGGTAGAGACTGGATTAATTAAGGGTTTAAAAAGTGTCAGCTGAAGTGAATGTAAACAAAACAGCAGCGTTCAAACAGCAGTGAGATGTTGAAATGAGTCTCTGTGTCTCTCTGCAGAAGCTCTGTGCTTTGCCAAACCTCTCCACCTGAACTGAGTGTAGTTTCTGGCTGTCAGTCAGACGGAGCTGCTGCAGAATCTCAGTAAGAACCTGCTGGTTAATGCCAGACTGCGAACAGGAAACCTGACACCTGCCCGACAACATGATGGAGAGCATGAATGAAAACAGATGATGGTGAAAAATAATCAGGGAAGTTCTTGGCTGAAAAGGCTCAGTTTCACACTGGAGTTTGGTCTGACTCTGGAGTCACTGTTGGAGGGTTGCTCGGCTCCAGAGGGAATGATGTCGGTCCAGGTTTGGACTCACCATGTTGATCCAGACTAAAATATCCCAACAACTATTATCAGATGGAGAGATTGCACGAATGTATCAGACCTCAAGATGGCGCCTCTTCAGTCCACTGGAATTGCTCACATGGCGCACATCTCTAAAAAGTTTCTAGTTTTCATATGCAGCCTACTGAAGTAGTGTTATTCACAGGGGCCCCACCCTTTAGGGCCGATGTCACGATGACATGATGTTATCAGCTGGAGGTGCAGCTGCCTCTCCCCCACAGGGCTGTAGGCTCCATAGGAGTGTTAAAATGTGTTTGTCTTGTTGTGTTATTGGGAGCCAGAATAGAAGGAGTCATGGCTCAAAACCAGCCGCCACTGCCCGTCAACAAAAACAAAGACAACTATGGTTAAATGTGATAAGACCAAAGGACTGGACGGAGGCCATCATCAAAAATGCTCACATGTGCAGCGCACACTTCATATCAGGTTAGGGAAAAAGTATTTCCTGTTGTAGGGATGAATAAGGTTATGTGTATTAAGGGTTATCATGTCCACCTCATCAGAAACTGGGGAGGGATTAAGAGGAAGATTGGATTTCTCTGCAACGCTAACTTTTTAGCACATTAGCTAACGTTAGCTTCCATAGCAAAACAAACAAGTGTGGTCCTCCTTTGTAAGATTGGCTTCCTGTGACATCATCCATCCACTGAGTGAGAGCATACGGGTCGGCCAGTCTGGTCCCGTTGGTCAGTGTTTACTTATTCAAGTAACACTGGCGGTCCCGGAGAGTGAGTGACCTGACATGGTGCGTTGGTAAATTCAGTCTGACGCTCTACACTAAAATGAGAGCCCTGTTGGTGGAAGAAACGCAGCGTTATATTTCTACATGAATGAACCAACGGTTAAGTTAATCACACATTCACTCCGCTCGGCGCTCTGCTGCTCCGTCTCCACAGACAGAGTGTCCAGAGTGCGCTCTGCCACTCTGAGAGTGCGCTGCTCTGGATAACCCAACGCTACATTCAGACAGCGCTCCCAATTTATCAACGCTCCAGTTTGTGTCAGAGTGCGCTCCCACACTCACAATGAGTGTTTCTGAACGCACCACTCACATCATCTTCCTCCATCATCTAAAACAAGACAACACAACTTGTTAGCTAGCGCTAGCTAATGTCTGTGGAGAGCTGTTTTGCCTCCAGCTAAGCCCCGCCCACCAACAAACATCACTCTGTTCAGTAAAGGGTCCGTCACTAAACTCAGCTGGAGCGGAGTGAGAAGAGAAAGAAAGCAAACAGACTTTTCAAAAAAAAAAAAAAACTTTATAAAATGTTATATACTTTAAACTTGAGGCAAACGCCCTGAACATCTCTCTGTGACGCATCAGAGGTTGAACTAATATTCATCGTCTCATCTGCGGAAGAACAAGATGCCTCAAACATTTACGGTGTAGTAACTGTACAACTGTGTGTGTGTGTGTGTGTCCCATAGGTATGAAAGGTGCTGCTGTCAGCTGCCTTTGCTGCTCCTCTGGTAATAGATATGACCTTTTATGTGTGTGTGTGTGTGTGTGTGTGTGTGTGTGTGTGTGTGTGTGTGTGCATTGCTAAAAGCGAATTCACACCTCTGCTGTGTGATCCGAGGTGTGAAAGTGGAAACACTCGTACATCAAGATGACCAGGTGACACCTTAATACAGTGAAACCACGACAACAGCTGCTGGAAACTGACTGTATTTACACATCAAACCACAAGTATGAAATAATATATTTACATTACAAAGTGCTTCATGTGATATTCAGTGTGTCCAATGTACACATGCAAATTAATATCAAACTGAACCTTCAGCAGGAAAAAAACAGCCTAAATGTTTTTTGATTTCAGCTGCACTTTGGCTGCAACCATCACTTCTATTTTTACATGTATTACGTTTTTATTAAGTTATTGTTCTCTTTGCTAAATGTAGTTTGGCTTACACACACACACACACACACACACACACACACACACACACACACACACAGTACAAGCGAGTTAAGTAGTTTGTCTGTAGCTCAGCAGAATCCGCAGGGAGCAGAGTCTGACTCACAAACAGGAGGCAATTACATTAATGATCGTCTATAAAACAATAATAATGCAGTGTATATTGTTAGGAGATTATGCAGGGAACACCTCCGAGGAGACTGATCTCACAGTGACTTTATTAAATATTTATAGGGAAACAAACTGTTGTAACTTCATGATAAAATATCACAGCAATAAAAAGCAAAGGACCAAAAAGACCTTCATCTCTCTTCATCTCAGATTTCCCAAATCTTTTCTCAAATTCATCCCAAATAAAATGTAAACTACGTCACTTCCTGTGGAGGTGGAGGTCTCAACAACGCTTTCAGTCCTGATGTATGATGGTCAGTGTGTGGAACGAGTTGCTAAAATAAGGATTTAAAATGACAACCATCTCCCCCCACGACCGAGGGTTACATGTGATTTCATGGCCGAACTCCTAACTGTCATGTTAACAGTGCTAACTGGCTGATGTGTAGCAGGTGTGTTCACCACCACATAAACTCTGCTCACTGTCTGGAGTTTCCCTTTCACACACGAGGCACACAACAGGAGACTCTCTGTGGCAGACGTGTTCTCACCTACTGGAAATACTCCATTTGGTTTAGGCGAGTGGCGGCGCCTGTCAGAGTCCTGCATGAGTCTATTTTTGAAGACCTGCACCCACCCATATCCATAAAGCTCGGCACCAGAACCGACCCGTGATTAAAGACACACAGTCACTCACATTAAGCTGGGTTCTCCATTCTTGAAGTACAAATGCTCCCTGTCCTGCCTTTAAAGCACATCCTCATGCTCCCCAGGTGAGGACTGGCCTGCCCTGGTCCTTAAATCAAACACACCCACACTTCACTCTGTGTCAGTTAGGTTGTATCTGACTATAGCCCCTTTTACACTGCCAAGCTGCGAGCGTTTAGACACACAGAGCCGGATTGGCGAGTTGATCTGAGGTGCCCAATTTTCCACCTCGTAGGGTAGACATATTGGTGGAACCTTTTTGGTTTAAACAGACCGAGGCGGCCTTCTGCAACGAGAGGAGCTGTTGATGACTTGCGGGAGTGGGAATTGCGCGCCCTCCTTGTCCTCGCAAACGAAGAGGCCATTAACCGTCAGATGACGGGGACGGTGAAGGACGGGCCGACTTATGAGAGAATCACCGAAGGACTGACCAGCCGCGGCTTCCCTCCCACGTCACTGTTTACGTCACACGCTGAGCTACACGTTTTGTTACTTGCTCACGCCCCCCATTGCCCCGAAAAAGGCACATTCTGTATAAACAAAAGTAGGTAGGCGGCATTTTGCTGCACTCCCCGATTTTGTTTTTATACTGCCAATGCTGAAAAAACACTGATTGGGCTTTCCTGCAAATTTGCACAACTCCTGATTAAAAGGAGCTGCTGTGTAACAATATGAGATCCCAGACTCAGACTGAAAGCATTTCCTGTGTAGTTTGTATGTAGTTAAACTACTTTCTTTAAAATACTTTTACTCTGACAAGCTAAACACTTGTTGGAGGCAGTTGAGATAATTTAACTACTTCTCACAGTGAAGAAGCCAGTGTGGTAAACTACCATTTAAATGTAGTTTCCCCGACACTGCTTAGATCCATCAAAAGAGAAGACAACGCAACACCACAGAAAGTCTCAGACAAAATGCAATGTAAGCATTTTGTCAACCTTACACCTTCATTGACACAACACCAATCTGTGGCTTATTAAAGCACAGTAGCACTTTGAGCTAACATGCTAACATGCTCACAATGACAGTGCTGATATGCTGATGTTCAGCAGGTATAATGATGATACCATGTTCACTTTCTCAGCTGAAGGAACTCGGTCAAGAATCAAAATATTGGACACGTTAAAATGTTTACGTCATGGTGGTGTTAGATGAGAAGTCATGAGAGTTATTAGGGTGCATCCTGAGCAAAACATCAGTGGGCGGATCACATTTAGTTGTTAAGACATTTCAGTCTGGATCAAAGTGTTGGACTGACTGACTGACATCTAAATAATCTAAAATATAAAAACAGATAAATAGTAATATATTGTGAAGATGTGCTGTGTGTATGTACTTTTCAATATTACAAAAACGCCTGGGTGACAGTATGTTAAATGTGCACTGTACTCAGGTATCTCTGTAATACGTTTTCTTTTCTGTACAATTTTTTTTTATTTGTAAATCACTAATTCGCAAAAAAGTCTGCCTTTAATGTAAGGCTGTGCAATTAATCATCTGGTGATCGTGATTACAATTTTGAGGTCAAACGATTTCAAAATAATGAAATCGAGGGTAAACGATTTTTGGTCATGGACGCCTGGAGATGTTATTTTGTCTGCAGAAATGACATGTCGTCATGTAAACAATATGTCATCACGTGGGCTGCATAATCGTTTGCATAATCGTGATTTCAATTTTGACCAAAATAATCATGATAATGATTTTTTCCATAATCGAGCAGCTCTACTTTAATGTGTAACGCTATCATGTGATGAATACTGTAGCATTTTCTTTGTATACCTGACATCACACAGAAGCTCAGTGTGTGGATGTGAAGGGACGGTGTGTGTTTCCTGATGCAACAGCACTGAGCTCTGTCCTCTGAGAGTTGTGTTAACACTGAGGTTAAGAAGCGTCAAACTTTATGTTAAAGAAAATGCTCTCAAAGTTAATCTCCTCTTCACCCTCTGACCCCAGAATAGCAGAGACCCTGAGCTCAGTGTGGAGTGTTCAGTCTCACTCATGACGTCTACATGCAAAAAATATCCAGGTTTTTGCCAATATTCAGAGAAAAGACAGCACACCCAGTAAGCTGTTCACATGGCTGATGAAACGAATATCACACTGATATTCTCTTTCACGTACAGCCCTGCGCACTCTGATTAACGTGCCCTACAATGGCGTTTATGAGCAAATACCTGCACAACTAATGACGTTCACATCAGCCTCAGGGGGACCATTTATTCACTGCTAACTAATCTTTACATGCTAACATGCTAAGATAAGAAGGTAAACATTATACCTGCTTAGCATAAAAACGTTAGCAACATCTTTGTAAGCATATCAGCATATAGCGGTACCACACTAGGTGTCACTTTACAGATGCTTGATTCCATCTACTACTGCTGTGTGAATATGAATTCACTGGTTGACGGACATAAACAGCTGGTGGAGCTAATTCTCTAGTTGGTGCCATAAAACAATGGCACAAGAGCTTGTCATGCTATGGCTGCTACCACAGTTGGGGAGATCAAGATATGATGGGAACCACAGTCTTGCTTGTATTTATTCACATGCAAAGTCAATCGAGACGATCAATCCGCCAGGTTCGACCATGATGGTTATCAGATGAACAAGCGCTTCCCTGACATTGGTGTGACATTGCAAAAACACAAAACAAACTGATAACATATGTGCCAGTACCAGGAAACAGTCTGTGCTAAAAGTGTGAGAAAATGCATCACAATCACTTCTCACTGATTCATTCCATTAGTTATTAAACTGATGCCTTTGTCCAAAGCGACTTACAATAAGTGTATTTAACCAGGTGGACAAAACCCCAAGAAGTACCAGAGTCATGCACGTACATCAACTGCAGCAAATATACTGAACTGCTTCAAGTGCAACATTGAAGCTGCATTTATGTTCAGACTTCCTGCTCTCATGTGACCTACAGATCTGGGGCGGTATTCACAAAGCTTCCTAGTGCTAAGAGTAATGAAATTCTGAGAAAATTCTTAAAATTGTGACGCTGTCTTAGAGTTTCCCCTTAAAGTCAAGACTAGGTCCTTGTAAAGATAAAAGTTAGAACATCTTTGCCCTGAACAGAGTTCCTAAGGTGCAGGAGAAAGGACTTTAAGAGACGTTTCTTAAAGTTTCTTAATCAGAGGAGAAAATGATGGAAACACAAAGGTTGGAGAAATAACCTCCAGTCTGACGTAGATGGCTTCTTTCACACCTCTTTCAATCCATCTTTCTTTCCTGGCCAAGATGTGGACATTGCTGTCCTCGAAGGAGTGTCTCTCCTCCTTTAGATGTAAATGGACAGCTGAGTCTTGACCCGAGGAGCTGGCTCTCCTGCGCTGTACCGTGCGCTTGTGGAGTGGTTGTTTTGTTTCATAATTGACGTCTTGAGATCTCTCCCCAGACGACTTCACGCCCATTCACACCTGGTCCCATCTAACCCTAATTACACACATGATGGATGGGTGGAGCAACGACTCACATGTGACCTTAACAACTCTGTGATGCTGTGTTCCCACCAAACGCGATGAACGCGATTTACTCGCCCATAACGCCCGAGTTTGGACGCTGGACCATTTTGTTAATTCGCGTTATCGCGTCATTCGCGCGAGTAGCGGGGAAGCCGGCTGTGCTAAGTGGAACTAAGCTAGTGCTAACATTCATAGTACAACCATTCTGCAAACTAATTAAAGACACATATTCACAGAACTTACCAAGTAGAGCAGTCTCCTCGGCGTCATTCACCCAAGCCTGCTCCTTTTTGTTGCGGTCTCTGTAGAGTAGACATGTAGTATCATATAGCTCCGGGTAGCCACTGACGACCATGGCTGAGATAACCACCATCGCTGCTTTGTACCTGCTCTGGAAGTCCCAGATGCGTCGGAGGGCCAAACGCTGTCGTTTTTGGGTTCACCCTATCCTGCAGAAGCACATCCAGCTCGGCGAGTTTCACCACCTCCTCCAGGAACTCCGTCTGGATGATAGCCGCTTTCAGCGGTACTTCAGGCTGACTGGGGCCCAGTTTGAGGACCTGTTGGTGAGGGTTGGCGCCAGGATCTCCCGGCAGGACACCAACTACAGGCGCTCCATTTCAGCTGCAGAGCGTCTGTCCATCTGTCTCCGGTGAGTAGCAGTTTATTGCTGTGTCAACAGCTGGACGTTGTTGACACACGCCAGTGACGTCGGGAGAATCTCAATGCTGATTGGCTTTCGCGGCATAGCGTCACGCGAATTCGCCTCAAAAAGTTCAATATTTTCAACTCGAGCGATGAGGCGTTGGACGCAAACTTCGCATCTAGTGTGGCCTCTATCGCGTCCATCGCGTTCATCGCATCGCACTAGACGCGTCCATCACGCCGCCCAGCGCAAATTCGCATCTAATCACGTCTTTGCATTGACTGCATTGTATGTAATCTTGACACGCGAATTTGCAAATTCGCGTTTGGTGGGAACACAGCATAAGGGTCCACACCCACACGGAATTTAAAGCCTGCGACTCCACACCTTCACCTTCAGAACTGAAGAAGCCTCTTGGATAAGAGGTGAAACATCACCAAGAAATGCACGCAAGTCCTGTTGCCCATGACAGAGGACTTTTGATTACCATGACCTGGATGACTGAGATGCCACCAGGACCTAGTTCAGGGTGTGGAGTAGTGGGGTAGTGTGTTGAACCTGTGTAGGTTAAAGACCAGCCAGGCTGCTGCATTCTCAAATAACTGTTATGAGAGGTCGGGTGGTAGATACAGGCTCATCGGTCAGGAGCAAGCTGCAGTAATCTAGGTGTAAATGACAAGAGCCTGGACCAGAACCTGCACCAACTCCTGGGTTGCGTTCCGCAACGGACACACATCCAGTGGAAATCCGGCGTAAGGAAAACATCTTGATGCTTATTGGATGGATTGTCACTCAGTTTGATTCAGACGCTCATGTTCCCTTCAGGATGAATCCTAATACCTTTGATCCTCTCACATTTTATCTAGCGTCATCATCAGGTCAACATTTAATGCATCCAAGACTTTGGCATATGACCCAATACCTGCAGAAGAAGAAAACATTCATTCATCCAGTTGGGTGAATTCAGTTTTATAGTTAAAGTGTGGGTCAACTGGCAACCAGGCCAAATGCTTGTTATTTCAGAGTAGATTACATCAGCCGGAACCTGAAACAGAATGATGTTTCTGGCTGCAGTGGAGGACACACACACACACACACACACACCCCCACACAAAACTGATGATTGTTATGCCTTGTAAATATATTCTGTGTAAAAAGACCACAGACTCAGCATCGTCTCCTGGAGATTCATTTTCCACAACACAGATTTACTGTGGGAGTTACGTGTGTGTGTGTGTGTGTGCATGTGTGTGCGTGTGTGTAGTGTACCATATAAGCATGTTTCTCCATTAATGCTCTACTGGAAGGCTGCAGATGATCGGTAACACACCCACACACACACACACTCTGGTAAAGGGTTGATTGAACCCTTTAAGCTCCATGACTGTGAATGTGTTCAGCTCACTGCTCTGGTTTCTGTATCTCAGCCCCACCACCACTTTCACACGTCCATGTTGCAGGGTCAAAGGTCAGGGAGGAGCCACAAGTGACGCCGCCTGCAGCAGGAGGAGGGTCAAGGGCGCTGATGCAAAGCTTTCACTTCAATCCAGCCATCCAGCAGCTGAGCTTCCAGCCTGTGTGTGATCGTCTGTTTATAACACTGTTATTAACCATGCTGTTATTATTCTTCTTCCATCGTTACACTTTCTCCGGCTGGAACAATAGTGAGTGTGTTATACACTTCGAGCGCCTCCTCGCCAACAGCGTGAAGTAAAATGGCTACTTTCACCGCCTCCTCTTTGTCCAGTGCACCTGAAGCAACCATATACAGTCAAAACCGTTGTTCCCATTTGCACCAGTTTCCAGCTGTGTTGCCGGTGAGTGTCAGTGGTGGCGGGGACTTGAACTGCTCCATGTTCACGCCATTTACTGGCTGCAGTTGCACTCCATTAGCTATCAGCTAATCTTCAGTTAGCTTGCTTACAGCACCGTCCTCGGCTCACTTCTTCTGACACCATGTTGATACATTATGTTAGGTAGACTACTGTAATACAGCTATCTGTGGGTTACTAATGTATTCAACGATATTCACACACGGATGCGAGGCTGTGGTGCAATAGTGGTCTTTACTGGTGCGCTTCTCAGCAACACACATCAGGCCTGAATAATCAATCACACACTCTAGTGTTGACATTTACAGTCCAGCATAGTCGAGCACTGAGTGCTTGATCTAACACATCACAGACGCGACTTGCTGCCGACCGCCGACACATGAGGCCGGGCATTGTCCTGCACCAGGAGGAACCCAGGGCCCTCTGCACCGCCGTAAGGTCTGACAGTCGCTCTGAGACAGCAGTCAGAGAACTGTTGGCTATGACATGGAGGTCTGTGTGACCCTCCAAGGATCTGCCTCCCCAGACCATCACTGACCCACCACCAAACCCGTCATGCTGGATGATGTCACAGGCAGCATAACGTTCACCATGGCGTCTCCAGACTCTTTCACGCCTGTCACATGTGCTCAGTGTGAACCTGCTCTCACAGGGCCCCTTCAGTCCTGGTGTTCTCTGGTGAATGATGGAGCTGCACGGTGCTGGGCTGTGAGCACAGGTCCCACTAGAGGACGTGGGGCCCTCATGCCACCCTCATGGAGTCTGTTTCTGACAGTGTGGTCAGAAACATGCACACCAGAAGTTTAACTGACTTCCTGACAGACTGTGACCATTAAGTGTTCCCTTCAGTTTGTTGAGCAGTGTCTCTTCGTGTACGTAGGTGGGCCCATTCATGATCATGTTCCCCCCTAACTTGAAAACTACAGCTCCCACCAAACGCCTCTGTGAAATTTGAACATTATCCACAATGGTGTTTCAGTAAAAAAAATCTTGAAGTGCTGATGTTTCAGAGCGTACAGGGGGTAGGAAATTAAAGACTTTCTGTCGTCTTTCACTTTCTCTGAGAGTGCTCATTTAACACAGCAGAGCTGACGTCATTATTTTGATTCTGATTACGTCACAGTCATGAATGTATACTCTCCTCACGGCAGCGCAGCAGCCCGACACTGACCGCTGGTTAACATGCAGTGTCTCTGAGACGCGATTAAATCATGATTTCCTTCTCATCCAGCTGTCTGACTACAGAAACAGACTGTGGCTCAGTACGCACAGCGGCTCGTCCACTAATCACTGAGTGGGAGATTTGATCCCCAGTTCCTCCTGTCCACATGTTGAAGTGTCCTCGCATGGTAGCTCGCTGTTATCAGTGTGTGAGTGAGAGGCAGAGCTACCCCCCCCCCCCCCAGAAACTTTGACTTCTGTGTGGGACACTAACATAAAACTTTTCCAGTGAGCATTTCAGCTACATTTCCTCCGTTTAGTAGCATCTGAACATGCAGGCGTTGGCCTCAGAGTGCCACATATTCTCCCCTTCCTGCATGTAAATCTACCGATCTACAGAAATAATGACCATAAAAATAAACTCAGACACATGACAATAAAACCAGGAATATTTTAGACAGTTAGAAACACTGTGACCACACCTGAAGCTGTCATTGCAGATGGCACGGATATAAACACGATGCCATCAGCTAGCATGCAGCTGGCATGTACATTTGCTTTGTTGCTTTAGTGAATTTTGTGTCTTGTAGTTTTTATTCTGGAGCAGAAAGGCAGCATCCTGCTCTGCCTCTGTTTCCTTCACTGCCTCATTTCTCTGAAAGATCGAGAGAGGCAGGATTCAGGGGCTGCACTGCTCTTGTTGTCAGCTGCCCAGCCTGAGGGCCTCGCAGCTGGGGGACACTTCTGCACAGCCCTGGGCCGACCCTGGAGCTCCAGTAATGACCCAGTCTGTGTGCTGTGTGTATTCATTAGCAGGCAATGATATCAGCACAGACACTGCAAACCATCTATTTATATATTCATGTATATATCCGTCTTTATACCATCTACATTTTCATTTTTCATTCCAGTTATTTATTTATACGGGAAAGGAAAATCAAAGGTAACATTGCATGTTACAGATCAAACTGGCCTGACTCCGTTAAAAACTGGTTTTCAGCAGGTTCCTGTTCTGCAACAAAAACACATCACATGATAAAATACAAACAAATAATCTGCAGAGGCAAAACAACAACATGTAGGCAGCTACAGAGACGATGCAGAGTGGCGGACTGAAATGGAGTGAGTAAAATGGGATATGGGATTTGAATCAGTGGTCACAGGTGTGTCCTTCCATCAGATAGAGTTTAAATGCGTGTTTGAAATGTGTAAGAGAGGTTACTGCTCTGATGTAGCGAGGGATCTCGTTCCAGATCTTATTGTGAGTGTGACAAAATGATCTCTGACCAGAATTGTTTATGTAAGGAGGTACAGGAATGGATGCAAGCGAGACTGATCTAGTGACGTGTTGCTGTCTAGTGTTGCAGTGAGTGTGGAGTTGGTGTGTATGATCTGAAAATAGAGTTTAATAGCAAGATTATTTGTGTAGTTTTTAAAAGTAGAGTTTGAGAGTGTGATGCAGTGATGAGTCTAAAGGGGAGATTACCATGGATCTTGTAAGCTCTGCTGTATATTCTTACTATGGGCTCAGTGGTTTCCTTTGTGGTGAGGGACCATACGGGGAGACAGGAGGATATATATTCGAGAGAATGACTGCATGTAGGTACGTGTGTGAAACAGCAGAGGTGAGATATGGTCTGATCTTGTTATAAACGTACAGTTTCTGGTTGAGCCTCATTTTTAGGTTCTGAATGTGGCGTCAATAAGTGAGATGTGAGTAAAGATATATCTGGGTGGTTAGGGCCAGACATAGATACTGTTGTTTAGGGGAATGAAAATACATACATTCTGTTTTCTTGACACTGGGTGTGGTTACATGATGGCTTCTCATTCAGAATGAAATAAATCTGAATTAAAGTCTTTCCAGGTAGTTTACATGGGAGATATTCATTCTGAATGAGGGTTTACACAGAGATCAGATTAATTGCCTTTATTTGGGTCCACAAGGTTTGGGGCAGGGAAGGTTTCTGATTGGATAGGGGGCGGGGCGGATGTTACGTGTTTACGTTTACCGGAAGAAAACACTGTAGTCCTCGCTCCGGATAACAAGATGCTTGACGACGCCGTTCTTAGTGCCTTTTTCAGGCTTGTTTTGCTTATATTCTTGAAGCAGCAGTACGACAACAACCTTGTTCTGCTAATGCTTCGTCTGTTGAGGAGGAGAAGGGAGGCAGAAGGTCGAAGAAGGGAGGTAGAAGACCGTGCTGTGGAGAATGGAAACTGGTGAGTGCAACAAGTCCGACTGCTCTATCTCAGCCCGTTGCTATGCGCGCTATATACGTCATGGCGCCAGAAGGGCAAGGAAACGAGCATGTGCAGAAAGACCGGAATGAACTTAAAGAGGAATGAGTGTATACAAGTGCGAGAAATTCTTTCATTGGGAATTAGAAACGGAATATTCCAGCTCCTTACATCGGATTGAATTTTCAATCACATTGGCCATTTTCATTCTGAATTAGGTGTTTACAAGATCACTTTTAATAGGAATGAACTTTCATTCTGAATGAAAAGTGGAATTAAACTGTCCATGTAAACACACTCATTGATAGTGGAATGATTATGTTTCAGCCAATCATGTACGTGGTTCAGTTGAAAAGAGCTTAATTTATTCAATCTGATGACTCACTGTATCAAAGGCTTTGCTGAAGTCAAAAATATGTTCTTCTATATATCCATCTGTGTATTCATCTACAGACCTCTGTAGCTGCTGCAGGCTAACAGAGCACAGTGTCCCATCAAACTGTTGGTGGAGGCCGTAAAAGAATTTCTTCAAATTTGGCACAAACGTCCACTTGGACTGAACAATAAACTGATTAGATTTTGCTAGTCAAACATCAAAGGTCAAGGTCACTGTGACCTTGGGTCCCTCTCATCCTTGTGTCATCCACCAATTGGAAGATCAGTGGTTTGATCCCGGGCTCCTCCAGTCTGCATGTCGAAGTATCTTTGAGCAAGACACTGAACCCCAAATTGCTCCTGGTGGCTGCTCCATCTGTGTGTGAGTGTGTTAAAAACTGAGCAGCAAGTGGCACCCTGTACCGTAGCCTCGGCCACCAGTGTGTGAATGGGTGAACGTGACTGGTAGTGCAAAAAGCGCTTTGAGTGGGCAGATGATTCGAAAGGTGCTATACAAGTGCAGGTCCATTTACCATCCATTATCATGAAAACAATATCTCAAAAATACCTTGAAGGAATTTCTTAAAATTTGGCACAAACGTCTACCTAAACTCAGCAATGAACAGATTAGAATTTGATGGGCAAAACATGTTATTGTCCATAACTGAAGAATTCTGACATAAATGTCTAACAGGATCAAATAATGAAGGTAAAAGGTCAAAGGTCAGCTTGACTGTGACATCATCATGTTTTAACGTCATATCTCAGGAACAGAAGGGGAGACATTTGGTCAGATACTGAATTGGTGACTCTAATCTTGAAACTGTGCTGATTGTATAGATCTTCTGTGTGTGAATTTGCAGCTTGTTTGCAGCAACATCCACGTTTAAAGTGTCGTCTTCTGTCATGACTCCACATGAACCTGGACCGACACGGATGGAATTTGTAATTGCAACTTGACTGGTTTGTGGAGGTGTAGAGCCACGCGGCGGTGATTGTAGTTTTAGTGACTGAGTGTTAGTGCAGTGATAATAACTCGGTGGGCTGCTGAAGATCAAACACACAGTCTGGATGTTTTTTCACAGTTTGGTTTGTGATCCAGATTTTAAACACTCAACATTAAATTAATCACTGAGGTGGATGTTTCTGGCTCATATTCAGCCTCTTTCTGTCTGATCGTTCCATCCAAGATTTTCCGTCTGTTCTCCCTCTTCATCTCTAACCTCCCCTCTTCCTCGCATGGACGCAAACTGAGCGCACTCAGCGGGGAGTGTTAGTCACAATATCATCTCATTAATATCTGAGAGAAATGGCTAACGAGGGTTAATAAGCCAAGCAGCAGGACTGACAGGTGTGTGTGTGTGTGTGTGTGTGTGTGTGTGTGTGTGTGTGTGTGTGTGTTCAGGGTTTAATCCTTTCTTTGTCTCCAACTAGAGATGGAGGAGGAGGAGGAGGAGGAGGAGGAGGAGGAGGGAAAAGGTCAGTGAAATGCAATTAAAGTTGATAGTAATGATTACACATAACTGGATGATCAGACGTGAGCGGTTCTGCTCAGCGTGAGTAAAACTGATCGTCACAGTCCTGTGCTCTTCGTTAGTTGCCATGGTAACTCTGGAGGTAATCAGAAAACCCATTAGCGATCTTTTTTCTCCATGTGTTGCTCCTCTGTATGCACACTGCCATCAAAGCAGGACAATTAGATGAGATTAAACGACACTAGATTGTATTGGACGAGACAAGACGAGGTGAGATTAGAGGAAATGAGATGGTGAGGTGAAATGACAGGACTGGAAACTACATTTGATTCTGGATTAAATAAAAATGAGATCAGATGAGAAAAGGTTTGATTATATTAGATGTGACGACACAATGACAGATTATATTACATGAAATAAAATGAGGCTAGTTCGATCAATAAATTAGATGCAACATAACCACTTAGACAGAAGTAGATTCAATTTGATTTAACAATATCAAATTAATTAGAAAACACACGACTACATGAGATACTTAAGCAATAAGCCACAATGGGCCATAGTTTACAGTGATTTAGCTAAAGTTACTTAGCATAGATAATTTGTGTAGTTTGTCTGTTCTGGCTGGAGATAAACGGTCAGTGGACTGAAAGCAGCAACAAGTAATTCTCCAACAAAGCATCAAGACCATGAACTTTGTAAAGTAACGTAGCCATAAAGACGTCTGTGGACTTTTGAAGCCTCTAGTTCAGCATTTTGGCCATTGCCATCCTGGATCTTTGGGGCCAGAAGTGACCATATTTGATGACACGGTGGAGCTAACCCTAACGCTAGCTGCTAGTTTGGTTAGCGCTGTGCATTTACAGCTACAACAATGACAATGCTAATTTCAGCTGGCGAAACACAGGCTTTAAACCTTTAAAACAAAATGCATTCACCACTGGAACTGAACATCTGACTCGTTACAGGGTCTTTCAGAGTAACCAGACGCTGAACAAGACTTTTTAGCTGAACAAAATGTTACCATTAACTTAACTAACTATGGCAACACCCGCACCAGAGACCGCTGATAAACTAAGATGCCACACTTTGGATTCATTTCCTGTATCTGTGTGAAGTGGGTTCTGCCACAGCCCCGACCCTTTACATGTTTCCTTTATCCCATATCTTTCATACAAACACACAGTCCAGGGTGCTTCACATGGCACATGACATGAACTGACACAGAACAATTTAAAGGAGAACTCAAACAACTGAACATGAAGTTATGCAAGACTAGAAAATTACAAGACAATGAAATATTAAAAAAGGCAAACCAAACAAACCAGAAATAACAATAAAAGATGATTAACTCTTTCCCTGCCATTGATGAGATTTTCTGGCAATCTGTGTTTTCACTGTTACAAGACAGGAGGCGCTGTTACACAAACAAAGAAGAAGATCCGCTGGAAACCAGAAGAAGATGTTGTTTACAGAAATGTAACAGCTTGTAAACTGCACGAAAATGCTGGTGCAGACAGAGAGTTCACGGTTGCAGAAGTCGGGGAGACGTTGATGGATTCAGACTCTGTCACTTCCTGTTTTGATCAACATTCTGAATCTGATTTGGACGAAGAAGCAAACGAGTTTGGTGGGACAAAACAGGATCTCCATGACGGTGACAGTGACACACGAACAAGACGACCACAGAGGAGACGGAGAATACAGAACACTGAACGTGACTACATGTTCCGCTGCTATACCTCAAAGAGAATATCATTATTAGAATATCATTATTATCATTATTATTATTATTATCATTTATGCAATTTAAAAGGACGTAATGAAATTGTAAATGAAAAATGAAAAATGTAAATGTGAAATTGAAATTGATTTCATATTGAAAATGAGTCTTTAACAAAAATACATCTTTCTCAGTCCGAAATGTTGTTTGTTGTTTTTTTGTCTTTGTTTTTGTTTATGAAAATGCAAAAAAATTCAAAAAATTCAAAATGGTGGAAAATCTATATAAGCGGAAGTTATGGGTTCTTGAGGCAAATGTGTTCCTCATGAGGAGAGGCATCTCTGTGCAAAGTTTCATGTCTCTACCACATACGGGGCATGAGATATGCCCATTCAAAGTTTGACATTTCAATGGGTTGCTATAGCGCCCCCCTTTGGCCAATTGATGTAATATTGCTTCATTGGCATCCTCCCATGACCCTCTACCACTGTGCCAAATTTCACATGGATTGACCAAGTCAGTGAGGAGAAAAACGTGGAACACACACACACAGAGTTTACGTCATTATATACTGAAATATACTGTTTGCGTATTCATAGAACAAATTATTTTGTGGATCTTGAAAGATTAGTGAATATGATCAAAAATGCTGGCAGCGGCTGGAAAGTATTAAAAGTCCATAGAGAGAAATAAGTAAATAAATAAAATAGAATAAAGATCAAGACTGTAGCTAATGTTATTCCACATCAAAAGCCAGATAAAAAGACAGGTCTTTAATTCATGTTTAAAAATACAGAGACAGCTCGTCATTCTTATATCCAGAGGTGGTGAGTTCCAAAGTTTAGGGGCATAAAAACAAAAAGCTCACTGCTCTCATTGATTGTTTGGGTAGTCTGGTGAAAAGGGAACTGCAGTCGTCTAAACAGTTGGTTATAAAAGTGTGAGTGAGTATGTAGGCATCTTTCTGGGTTAAAAAATGTCTGACCTTAGCAATGTTCCGAAGATGACAAAAGAATGTTTAAATCAACGTCTAAAATAACTCCCAAGTTAGTAATATTAGTTTTAATGTGCTTGCTGAGGCCACCAAAATTTAAATGCAGTTTTTCTCTTGCTGCTTTTGGTTCAGTTAAAAGAATCTCTTTTTTTTTTTTCTTCACTTAGCTCTAAAACGTTTTTACCCGTTAATGTCAGCGTGACAGTCAACGAGAGCATGCAGTGCATTAGGCGCATTTGGTGTGACAGAGACATACAACTGTGTGTCATCTGCATAAAAGTAGTAATTAATACGGTGATGGCTACTAATGTTTCCAGGTGGAAGCATATATAACGAAAACAAAATTGGGCCAAGAATGCTGCCTTGAGGAACACCACATTTAATACTATGAGTCTCTGACACACATTGAGCACCCCGGCTGACAAAAGAGTCCGTCAGTTAAATACGACCTAAACCAAGGTAAAACACTGTCATTTTAGGTCTGACTATTCAGACACAACACATAGTACGGCTCCCTGCCATCAGGAAGTGCCACTCTAATGAGACAGAGTACCAGTGAATGGTACGTGTCACGTAGCATCCATGTGAAAACCAGGACTGAAAGATTTATCAGCAGAACATTGTAACAATATCAAAGTGATTCACTTTAGCTGTCGGTGGTTTTAATGTCAGGGCTGATCAGTGAATACTTTACATACAAAATGAACCTGTCAAAATTAAAACCCAAACATATCAAATCGTACTGACGACTTTAAGATCTTCAGGTCTCCATCCCCCCTAAAAGGGCACAGTATTGACGATTTACAAAGTACCCGTATGTGGCAGTCTGGTCTTTCTTCTTCTTCCCTCTTTTATTCTCACTTTTCTCTCCGCTCTCTGTTTATTCCTCTCTGTGCTGCTCTCAGTCACTGTTCCCCAAACTCCCATGATGCACTTCTGCACAGTCCCACCTGTCCAGAGGCCATTTCACATTCAACACTCCCTGCTGTTTACAATTGTTCACACACACACACGCACATTAGTCAGTGTGTGTGTTACGAGGTTAAGATGACAGCACATTCAAATGAAAAAGCTTTTTCCAGATGGTGTGTGTGTGTGTGTGTGTGTGTGTGTGTGTGTACCTCCGAGCCAAGTGGTGCTCTTAGCTGGAACAGCAGTGTCAGCATCCCTCTAAGCAGTTCACCTGCAGACACACACACACACTAAATACACACCTGTCAGGAGCGGCAACTTACACGCACACACACGCACATGTAGCACAAGTACTGTCAGTGCCCCCTACAGGCTACAGATTTCATTACAGCTACAACATGAAAACACCGCAAAGAAACAAAATCCAGATGATTCACATGGAGACAACAAACAAACATGTCAGAGCACCTGGAGGAAACCCACACTGACACGGGGAGAACATGTCAGAGCACCTGGAGGAAACCCACGCTGACACAGGGAGAACATGTCAGAGCACCTGGAGGAAACCCACGCTGACACAGGGAGAACATGTCAGAGCACCTGGAGGAAACCCACGCTGACACAGGGAGAACATGTGGGAGCACCTGGAGGAAACCCACGCTGACACAGGGAGAACATGTCAGAGCACCTGGAGGAAACCCACGCTGACACAGGGAGAACATGTCAGAGCACCTGGAGGAAACCCACGCTGACACGGGGAGAACATGTCAGAGCACCTGGAGGAAACCCACGCTGACACAGGGAGAACATGTGGGAGCACCTGGAGGAAACCCACACTGACACGGGGAGAACATGTCAGAGCACCTGGAGGAAACCCACGCTGACATGGAGAGAACATGTCAGAGCACCTGGAGGAAACCCACGCTGACACAGGGAGAACATGTGTGAGCACCTGGAGGAAACCCACGCTGACACAGGGAGAACATGTCAGAGCACCTGGAGGAAACCCACGCTGACACAGGGAGAACATGTGGGAGCACCTGGAGGAAACCCACGCTGACACAGGGAGAACATGTCAGAGCACCTGGAGGAAACCCACGCTGACACGGGGATAACATGTCAGAGCACCTGGAGGAAACCCACGCTGACACAGGGAGAACATGTCAGAGCACCTGGAGGAAACCCACGCTGACACGGGGAGAACATGTCAGAGCACCTGGAGGAAACCCACGCTGACACAGGGAGAACATGTCGGAGCACCTGGAGGAAACCCACGCTGACACGGGGAGAACATGTCGGAGCACCTGGAGGAAACCCACGCTGACACAGGGAGAACATGTCAGAGCACCTGGAGGAAACCCACGCTGACACGGGGAGAACATGTCAGAGCACCTGGAGGAAACCCACGCTGACACGGGGAGACCATGTCAGAGCACCTGGAGGAAACCCACGCTGACACGGGGAGAACATGTCGGAGCACCTGGAGAAAACCCACACTGACACGGGGAGAACATGTCAGAGCACCTGGAGGAAACCCACGCTGACACAGGGAGAACATGTCAGAGCACCTGGAGGAAACCCACGCTGACACAGGGAGAACATGTCGGAGCACCTGGAGGAAACCCACGCTGACACAGGGAGAACATGTCTTTTGCTGTGTATATATGTTATATTTTATGTAATTTTCATGTAACTTCTGACTTGTTTCCTCACACCTCTTCTCCTTCTTCTCTTCCTTCTGTTATTTCAACAGTCTGTCACCTCGTGTGCGACAGGATCGACAGAGCTGGCTGCACCCCTCGGTTCATGTAGTGTGCACGGCGGTCCGTGGGAGATGATGATTACCGCTCTTTGCTGCATGTTATGCATATCTCTCCCACCGCTGGGGGAGCAGAGGCAGACACTGCCAAACACATCACCCTGCAGCCCTCCTCTCTTTTGTGCACGCCATCTCTCCCTTCCCCGGTTCTCCACTATATTGATCCGTTGCTCCGTCTCTTTTACCCCTCCTTCACTCTCTCTCCCTCTTGATTCAGTCCATTAAACTCCTGCTGTTTAAGCACGAGAACTGCCAGTGTTTAGAAAAAAAAAAATAGAAGAAAAAAACACCACTTAATTGACGAAAACCCAACCTGATTCAAGCCTGGAGGGAATAATGAGAAATCACAGCCCAATCAGGCTCCAGCAGAGAATCATAGCTCGAACACCAGCAGACAAACTTAGAGTCTACTGCCTCTCTTACTTCTGCCAGATCAGCTCTGGTTCCACTCAGGATTCTTGGACCCTCGGTGCTATGTGGTGAACCAGCCTGCATCTCCACCAGTTTTACGTGGAACCGCTGTAATCAAGCACGTGTTATCAATGGAGAACGCTGCACCATGCACCGCCGAAGTAAACCATTAACAGCAGAATCGTAGATTACATTGATAACGTTTTATTTTTTGGTTGGTCTCCTCTGAATGGTTCAAAATGAAGTGCAGGAACTGGAATGGAGCTGGTTCCATGTTGGCGGAAAAGGGCTATCTGTGAGCCTGAAGTTAAATGCTAACACTGGCATGCTAACATGCTGATGTTGACCAGACACGCTGGAGGATTCAGGTGTTTTTGCCAATATTGTGTCGAAGTCTGTTCCCCTGTTGAGATGTGTTTCCTGTATTAGACAGTGACTGACTTTAGTATCAGTGACGTACCTGATCCAGCCGTCCAGCAAATGTTCCAATCTCAGATTTTAGGGAAGACAGACATCACACTTCCTCTTCAGGAGAGGAGCATGAAAACGCCTCTCTGGTGACAAACTTTGAGTCAGTGTGGTCGAGGTCAAACATTTTAGGGGACATGAACAGAAGAAAAACACATGTCTGAGTGCAGGAGGAGTCTAACTCAGACTCTGAATGCTGTCCAGGAGTTTTACTCGTTACAGAGTATTTTTAAATCGTGGTATTGCAACTTCTACTTATGAAAAAGATTAGAATACTTTTTCGACCTTCTTCTGTCCAGCTCAGACATGACGGTCAACTGCACAATGGTTTCCTGGTCCTCAGTTGATTTGGATAAAGTGACACATTTCTTCATTTTTATCTGCACATTTTGTTCCACATGAGGTGAAACTCATCCTGTACGACAGCACAAAACCTTATTTCTCCTTCGTTTGAAACTTTAATGACTGACCAGATTGAACATTGGGACCATCTTCGAAAACGTCGGCGTATCTCTTTAATAATTTTATTTTCTGTCGGGTGACTGTGGGAAGGGTCCAGATTAGATTCCTGGTGCAGCAAGCAGCGCTGTGTGTTGACACATTCAGGGGATTATCTCTCTGTTAACATTAACGATTTCATCTTAATCCAATTACACCAACAGGGTGTAAACTCACCTCATCACTCATCTCCTTCACTCTCTCTACTTTTGTCTTCTACTGTAATGTTTCCTGCTGCCTCCTGTCACTTCATATCCTCCTCTTCCTCTTCATCCCCCTCCTCCTGTGGAAGTGACAGTGAAACAGTGGCTATATTAAGCAGCGTTCAGGAGCGCTGACTGTTGCGTTATTGTTCACCGGGTAATAACAGCTGTCATCTGTGAGGACACAGCAGTGGAAAACGTTCAAAATCCTTTCACGGCTGCCAACTTCACTGTTAACCTACATTGGTGAGGAAGAAATGAAATGGGAAGGTAAGGACAGACGAAGAGGAGCAGAGTTAAAGTAATAAGCAGCTAAACAGATATTTACAGACAAAGCTCAAAGAGTCGTACGCAGCTCACTGTCACACAGCCCGACGCTGAAGGTCCACTGATAAAGCTGCACTTTGATAATCGCTCCAGTTTTAGCACTAACCTGATTCCAGAAATGTTTGTATGAGCAGGAAATCAGCTTTAATTCTACAGATTAAATGAATAAAAATATCCTCCTTAACAGTGCGAGACTGTTGATGGAGAAACCTCATTACTTAAATGGGTTTCTAACAGGTTTTTATTTGCATGACAAATTCCCAGGACATGCAGGGAATGTGCCAGCACATCAGGACTTCTGTGACAGTGATTTAATTAAATGCTTCACAAGTGTTTCTGATTAACTTGACCTGCAGAGTTTCACATGGATTTGGACCTGGCCCAGAAAATGATGGGATTCTATGTTTCTGCAAACCACCACTACATTACATTTGTACTGTTAATACGCATATCAACATTTCTAAAGTGATGATGTTCTGATACACACACATATATATATATATATATATATACACATATATATATATATATATATATATATATATATACACACACATACATATATATATATATATATATATATATATATATATATATATATAGATATATATATATATATATATATATATAGATATATAGATATATAAGCTGACTCTTCAAGCTCCAGACCACTGTGTAAAACCAGCTAACAACAAAACTGGGTGTTTTTTAAGCAAGACATGAGCTGAATTTCCAGCGAAAGTCGTGGCATTAAAATTGGGTGTTTTAAGCAAAACATCAGCAACATTTCCAGCTATGATCGTGGCCCCATTTTTTACCAAAACTTAAGTTGAAGTTCCAGCGATGATCATGGCACCAACATTGGGTGTTTTTTAGCAAACGGCTGGCTAAATTTCCCAGTTGCGATCGTGGCACCAACACTGGGATTTTGGAACTGTCACCAAAAAAGTTTGTCTGGGTCCAGTCAGATGTCTGAGAGGTCGACTTTAGAGGTTTAAATTGTTTTGATGCTTTTAGTTTGTAGAAAGTCCTCTGTTTTGTAAATGGAGAACAAAATGCTGTACAATGGTTCAACCACACAACTTGAAGAGACAAAGATCCCTCTGAGCGACAGCTGAATAAGAACAGAAGAAATCATGTAAATCAAATATGTATGTTTTTATATTTATCATCATGGTTCTGATGTTCAGATAATGTTCTTGTCTAAAGTTCATACTGAGTTAATCTTTGTGTGAGAGCTGCTCCAGCTCCAAAGGCCCTGACTGCTCAGCTAGTTGAGAAACAAGTTTGGTGAAAGAGACAAAATATTCCATCAACCATTAAAACACAATGAACTACTTGTTCAAAGAGACATTTTCCACATCACAGTCCAACCACAAAACCCATGCCTGCATACAATCATCCATGCACACCACTTAACCCACAACTCGCACCAGAAGTGAGGCATTAGTGGTGCATAAGCACTACTGAAGCATCAGCTCGTTAAATCTACATCAACTCTGATCTGAACATCGCTGTCCTGTCAGCAGCTGAAAGAACAGCAGCTGGACAAACTGTCTTTACTCGGCTGACTAACATTCAGCTGCCATTTTATTTTATCCCCGCCCCCCCCTGTAGCTCTATATCCACACAGTACAACCAGGAGGGTGATGAATGACAATAGTTTCAACGTTAACAACATGTAGACAGTAGGAGATATACAGACGGGTCTTCAGGGTTGTATGGGGAGATTATGCTTCACTAGGTGCACAAGAAATAAAACTTGGGCTGCGTATGGACACATGCTCATCTCTGTGGATTAAAACATTTTAAGAAACATGAGTGATAGTTATGTCTAGATGGCTTCAAAAAATTGCTTGTGGTGCAGAGTGATCTGTCAATCATCAATAAATAAAAGTTTTCTCCAGACATCAGAACCAAAACACTGAGAGCTGCTGCAGCTCCGACACCTCGGCTTCAGTTTTAACAAGGACTTTTTAATTCCATTCAGCCCAGTCACCAGGAGAAAATGTTGGTTTTGTATATTTCTGCAAATCAGTGATGTGTTACATTTGTACATTTCAGATGTGTCACCTCAATGTTTCTAAATTAGGGGTGTCCCCGATTAAGAGTTTTCAAAGTCAAATCTGATTTGACAGATTTTTCCTGTCGTCGACTGTGGCAGCTGTTGCATTCTGCCTCATACAGTTCTTCTCAAGGGTGGGTTTCCCCCAGGAAATCCTAACTGATCAGGGTACAAACTTCATGTCAAAATTATTGAAAGATGTGTACCAGCTGCTAGGCATCAGAGGTCTGAGGGCAACACCCTACCATCCACAAACTGATGGACTTACAGAGAGGTTTAATCAAACATTGAAACAAATGCTACGCAAATTTGTGAAAGAAACTGGCTCCGATTGGGATCAGTGGCTTCCCTATCTCCTTTTTGCCTATAGAGAAGTCCCACAAGCCTCCACAGGTTTTTCACCATTTGAGCTGCTTTTTGGCCATGAGGTAAGAGGACCACTAACACTGCTAAAGGAAATTTGGGAGGGGGACAAAGCTAATAAAGAGCCTGTGAATGTTGTTTCCTATGTTCTCCAGATGAGGGAGAAGTTGGACAAAATGACCACGTTGGCCCAAGAACATATGGGCGCCTCTCAACAGCAGCAGAAAACCTGGTATGAGTTTCAGTCTGGCCAGAAAGTGTTGGTGATGCTGCCCACGGATGAGAGCAAAGTTTTGGCTAAGTGGCAGGGACCCTATGAGAACCGTATAAGGTTTTGCATTGACTTCCGTTACCTTAATTCAGTCTCAAAGTTTGATTCATACCCTACACCACGCATTGATGACTCGATTGATCGTCTGGGCAAGGCAAAATACCTTACCACTAGTGACCTCTCTAAAGGCTATTGGCAGGTTCCCCTTATAGCCAGGTCCCGTGAGCTGACGGCCTTCAGGACACCTTGGGGACTGTTCCAGTTTACCGTCATGCCCTTTGGGTTGCATGGAGCTCCTGCTACATTCCAGAGGCTCATGGATAAGGTACTGAAAGGTCTGTCACATTTTGCATCTACTTACTTGGATGACATTGTGGTGTACAGTAATAGCTGGGAAGAGCATCTGGAACATCTGGAGGTGGTTTTTGAGTGTCTTCGCAATGCAGGTCTCGCAGTCAACCCAGCTAAATGTACCATTGCCAAAAGTGAGATGGAGTACCTTGGCTATGTCATCGGCAGTGGGGTCATCAAGCCTCAGGTCCACAAGTTCAAGCCTTTCAGTCCTGCCCTCTGCCCCAGACCAGGACCCAACTCAAATCCTTTTTAGGGATGTCAGGTTGGTACCACAGATTCGTTCCTAATTTTTCTGCAAGAGCTGCTGTGCTTACAGATATGACCAGTCTGAAGGGACCCAACCAGCTTCAATGGTCAGAGGGTGCAAAAGCAGTCTTCAATGACATCCAGCAGGCTTTGAGTGGACATCCAGTGTTACACTGCCCAGACTTCCAGCAACCCTTTATTCTTCAGACTGATGCCTCGGACTGGGGGCTGGGTGCAGTACTCCTGCAAGGACCTCCAGAGGACCGCTGTCCTATTGCATTTATCAGTCGGAAGCTGTACCCCAGGGAGACTCGCTATTCTACTGTGGAGAAGGAATGTCTGGCTGTGAAGTGGGCTTTGGACTCTCTGAGGTACTACCTGCTAGGAAGACAGATCATCCTGGAAACGGACCACAAGGCCTTGAAGTGGCTTCGAGAGGATGAAGGATACAAAGAGCAGGATAACCCGTTGGTACCTTGCCATGCAGCCCTACAAGTCTGAGGTTCACCACATCCCTGGCAAGCAGAACTCCACTGCTGACTACCTTTCCCGCTGTCCCAGTGAGTGTACAGAGGAGGGGGAGTGTGTGGTGGCCTAAACTGCCACTACCTCGTCTCTCCTGGCAAAAGGCTGTCTGCTACTTCAAGATGGCTTTTTAAGCCCTGTCCACAGGAAGTGGGAGAGACCATCCAGGGGGAAGGAAGGAGAAGCTTGGACTTTTAATTCATCAAGTTTTTGTCTGTGTTTTTCCAGTTAGTAAAGACAATTTAGTTTTTCCTGTAAATAGTCTGTTTTGATAATTTGATTGTGGTTTTCTGAGTTTGTTAGATGTTTAGTTTGAAGTCACCTTAGTTTCCCCCTTGTGTTTATGTTGGACTAGTCCTTTGTCTATTTAAACCCCCAGCATGTCTCACTCTGGTTAGGTCTGTTTGATTATGTTTCTTAGGTTGTAGCTTTAGTTCTTTTGCTTAGTTGACCTCTTTTAGTGTGGGCCCAGGTTTTGTTTATTTTCTACCAAATTAAGTTGAACATTTTGTTATTGATTTATCCTTTGCAAGTTTAATTAAAAGGAGTAAGATCTTTTCCACACCTTTGTCCCATGCCTGATTGCTTGGTCCTTCACACCGACTAATCGTTGAATCATGTTGTTTTCCCCCTCATTGATTAATTAGCTCATTTGTGTCAGTTTCCGCTCCAGAGAAAAGAGCTAAAACACCCAAATAAACAGATTTAATTCTTCAGTTGGCATAATAAGATAATAATAATAAAAGTAAAAGGGTTATCATTTTATCTTTATCCCTTTCACTTCCTCCAGGTATGATGCTCTAGATGAGCGCAGACGCGTTGCAGCCTCATGCATGTCTTCAACAGGTGTCGTTTCTGACTTGTCAGAACTTGCCATTTCATTCACAAATAAACATTCAAAAACCTCATCAAAAGGTTTAGAAACAGTTTTCCTTCTTTCTGACTTCAAGTTACTTCATTAATCAACTCAGGTTCATACAAGTTCATTCACACAGACCGTGCGTTACCACTCTCAATTGTTTGGCACGTCGGACAAAAAGTAGCCAAATAAAAAAATCAGAGTCTATCAAGAAAACAATCAGCGGTGAAATTTGTTTCAAGACACTTCAGGTAAACGAACAATCCTTCAAAAAAGTTTGATTTGAGAGCACATATACCTCCTCCAAAGTGTTTGTTTATGCGCCCCGCCACCATAAATCATCACCACATGATTGCCGAGCGCGGCACCGCTGCTGCTCACCGCTCCCTCAGGGGATGGGTCAAATGCAGAGAACACATTTCACACACTCAGGTGTGTGACAATCAGTGGGACTTTAACTTTAAATCACCGTAGGCCTCGATGCTGCTCTGATGGTCCTGCAGCGCACTCACTCACCTCAGCTTATTTGGATCGAGCAACTGGGTGATTTATTCATGTGTAGTAATGATTATGCCTACTGATTAAACACACGCGTCATTTTCAATTTTTTATTAACAGAAATTAGGCTGATGTTTGTATCAAAATAGGCTATATATCATGAATTACTAGAAAACAAACACATTCTATGTCAAATCAAGATGTTCAGCAGCAGTGAGCACCCCCATATAGTCAGAATGGTACGGTCTTGTTTCATAACCACATTTTGCAACGATTTGACGGTGAGACTGGCAGTCGAATCAGACTCCTCCAAATCGAATCACTGAATCATCGACTATTCAGGGTCACCCCTACTCTAAAGTGACGTAATATATGAGCTGACTTGGTCATCTGAACGTAGAGAGGACAGTGGATGATGCGAGATGTCTGCCAAGCTGCAGACCACTGTTTAAGACCTGAAAACAACACAGGTTCTTTCTTCATGAGTCACAGCGCCATTTTTAGGGGCTTTTTCACCAGTAAGCGTGGGTGGTTCTTAGCAACCCTTCGCTATGTTTCCACTGGGGATAGTGCTACAAAAAAACTGGTGTTTTTTACCTAAACATAGCTGATTTCTGAAAAATAACACAGAGTGGTTGCTGTTTACAGAGACATCACTGCGTGTCCAGACGAGACTGTGCCACTAAAACAGGGTATTTTTTGCTGAGACATTTCCTGCTGGGATCATGCCACAAAACACGGTTGAGGTTTACTGAGACCTTGTGTGTTTCCAACCAGGACTGTCCCACAAAAATGGAATTTTTTACAGAGATATTGTTGATTTCCTGTTAGGATTATGCCACAAAATGCGATTGTTGTTTACCGAGACATTGCTGTGTTTCCTGCCTGAATAGTACCATGAAAACTGGGTATTTTAAGCCAACACATTATCTTCTCCCAACCATAACCAAGTGGTTTTTTTGTGCCTGAACTTAACCACAAAAAGTTTCAACGTACTGTATCTGCTGCATAATAACATACACAGGTGATGTATCTGTGGTTTGCAGAAACGTACGATTGGATTGTTCAGTCTGGATCTGAAATGTACTTCTCTTTTCAAAGATAAATATGTGCATTAAATCAAACTGTCTTTATTCACTATTCTTGATTTAATCATGAGCTTTGAAAAATAGTGATGCTACTTAATTTAACTCTAAACAAACAACTGTTCTCAATAAAGACACCAAATTCACCAGCAGGAATTTACTGTCACAAATAAGAAAATATTTGTCCAGTACAGTAATGTGAGTGATGATTCTTCAACAGATTCATATTTCAGGTATACATTTAGAGAAAGCTGAGCTGTGATCACAGGAAGATGATCAGAGACACCATGATGTCTAGGAACAAACACCTGGCGTTCCATTTGTCCAGACTTTTACATAAAGTTCACTTGAGCTCAGTTTCTGACACGTTTCCAATTGCACCTGAAAATATGACTGCCCACCTTCCCAGAATCCTCAACAACATTTTCCACGCCTGTCCTCCTTCAGAGGAGAGGAGGCGAGGATGAAATTTGGCTGCCAGAGGACATTTGGTGGCTCTACTGTCCGCTCGCCTTCTCTCCTCCTCATGAATTTCTTTTTCTTCTCTTCCTTTCTGTTCTTACTCGCTGTTTGCAGTTTGCAGACCTCAAATTTTTCTCCCTGAAGCAAGCTTTAATAAGGCAGTGATGAGGCAGACATATTTTGGCTGAGGTCATGTTTGCTTACTTGGCCTCATTATTGCAGAGCCTTCATCTTCCTCCTTCTTTGTCCTCTTCCTCCTCTCCTTCGTCTTCTCCCTTCACTGGCAGCCCCTTAACAGGATCGCTCTTCCCCACCACTAATGAAGTGAGTTATGACTCGTTCTTGACCATGGAGCAGCTTTGAGGTCCACATTCAAAGACTATGAGGAGGAATTAACGCTCACACATGGTCTTATAGCTCTGAGTCGATCGCTTTAATTGCTGCCAAATCCACTTCTTTCACCCGGAGGGAGTTCCCCAACACGCCCAAACAGAGGAACCCCGCCTCATCACTGCCTGAACTTAACTCACCCTTAACCCCCCCCCCCCCCCCCCCCCCTTTAGTAGCTTTAAATGTAAATGTAGACTATTTGCTCCATAGGGCAATTTCATGCATATGTAGTAGTTTTCAGTGTCACAGTGTTTGAATGCACTCAGAATACACGAGGTTTCCTCTGGATTATTTTTTAAAAAGATCCCAGATAATTCAGGCTTTAAGTTCACCCGAGGGAAGGAAAGCTGCTCTTCACATGGACTTAAGTTTTTTAATGGGTTTGATTGAATAAATATGAACACTGTTTCCTGAAGGCAGGATAGTCATAATCCTGGACTCTGATTGGCCAGTGGCTCCATCAATTCAAATTAGGTAAACATCTAAGGAGAGACTCGTCTCTTTCAAAAGCTGCCAGCTGGACTGACTGGAGGATTAACAGACAAAGTTCCAGAAACAACCCTAAAGAATCAAACACAGTCAGTTAGATCTTCCTCACATACTTCAAACTTTCTGCTGACCCTCTTTTAATCGACTTGAAGGTTCAGTGTGGATGAATTAGGAGGATTTAGTGGCGTGTAGCGGTGAGGAATGCACACTGCAACCAACTGGAACTTGCTCAGGAGGTTTAGAACGGGAGGTGAATTATCCACATGTCTCTTCCTCTCTGAAACAAACACACTGCGAGTCTCAATTATAAAACAGCGCATAGGATCCAAACTAAAAATGTACGTATGGACAAAATCCAAAAATGACGTGCGCCAAAAAATATTCAACACATGACTACAATCAGGCTTCCCCCTCATCATCTGTGTCACCAATTTCCTGTCTCCAAATGTTGCATGGATCAAAGTTTCCCTCATCAAGTCTGTTTTTATACATCACAACTTTTGCGTGGGAAGTGACGTTCGCCTCTCTCAGGCCTCGTTTTGTATTTATAAATGAGACCCCAGTGACATGAACACTGAATAAAGCTGTCTCACGCTACAAATTAGTGTTTCTCCAACACTGTGTGGCATGTCAGAGACAGACGGCTTACTGCCACGTGCTAATGTGTGCTCATCTTTTTTCTCTGATATCTTAAGACCCAGGGGCCGGTTGCACCAACTGGTCTTAAGCTAAGTCGGTCGTAACTTGGCGTTCTAAGTCCGACCTTATAGTTACGCCGGTTGCACCAACAGGGCGTAAGCCTTCTTCTCACTAAGACTGGGTGTAAATCTTAGACCTAGTCAAGAACAGGGGTAAGGTCATTATCAAGCTGCTCTCATGCGCTCTAGAGCGCAGAGAGCGCAGCTTTATTATGGCACGTCTCATCCACTGTCTGTATACGAGCGGGCATTTAGAGGGGTGATTCAGCGGCGCGTCATTTAACGTCACCGCGCTCCTCTAGGCAGGCCGCGTGGGGCATTCACATGGACACGCATAGCTAAAACCAGCATAGCTAAGACCAGGTGTAAGCCCTGTTGGTGCAACTGGCGAAAGTCCACTCCTTAAGACTGGTCTTAACAAAGACCGTCTTAGGAGTTACGACCAGGCATAGTAAAGACCAGTTGGTGCAACCGGCCCCAAATGTTCAGGAGATTTTTAGCGAGAGGTGAATTATCCACAGAGGTCTCTTCCTCTCCAAAACAAACAAACCACGTCATTAAAGCAGGTAAAAACACTGAATAAATTTCACTTTTAAAAAAAATCAGTGCTTTTCCAACAATGCTTGTTGCACAGGGGCCGCTAACTATGGTGGCCAACGCAGAAAGGTGAATGTCTCCATCTACAGTCAGTGTTTGGTTTGTCCGTTCTGGGCTACTGTAGAAACATGGCGGTGCAACATGATCTCCGTAGACAAGGACCTGCTCCCTGTGTAGATATAAACGTCTCATTCCTATTTTCAGCTGATTACACACTAAAGAAAACACAGATTATATCATATTCAGTTTGTGCCAATATATCCCCCTGAATCTGACGCACTCAGCTCACTCCAATAAGACAGAACTTGTTTTGCGGACACAGAGTTAACACAGAGTAAAGAAAAAAAATCCAACATCATTGACATTTTACTCCCATTGTCCAGTCATGTGAATTGTGAGGCGGGCCTTCTGTGGTGGCGATGACAGCGAGTAATTAATCTACATGGTTTGTGTTAAACGTAAGCTCCCTTTCATCGTCACCCTGCACAAGCTGCAAGACATATCTGGACAGACTGTAGCCTCAACTTCTGTCTCACATTTTACTACGTGTACCAACTGACTCTAAGTGGAGTCAGACTTTTACTTGCTGCAGTCTTGAAACTGTCTCTAAAAACATTGTGGATCTTTTCTCTGTTGACCCATGTACTGTACGTAACAATGGACAAAGCCACCATGAAGTCACCCATTGGTTTGTGTCGTCCTGTTTCGAAGCCTCGAGTTCGGCATTTTGGCCGTTGCCATCTTGGACTTTTGGAACCATAAGTGACGACATGTGGATGAGAGGGTGGAGCTAATCTGAAGGCTAGCTACTAGTTTGATTAGCATGGTGCACTTACAACTATTGTTAACTCTGATAATGCTAATTCTAATTTTTGCTAGCAAACAACAGGCTTAAAACCAATAAAACAAAACGTTCTTACTGAAAACACTAAACAAGACTTTCTTTAGGTGACCAGAACTTTCATGAACTGAAAACACACTAAAATAGTGACAGTTATAGCTACACCTACACTCAGTGAATATGGGGTTACACCATGTTTATTTTACCTCATCAGCTGTGGCAGCAACTTGTCAGAGAGGCAGCCTCGAGTGGACATTAGAGGAACTGCAGTTTTTGTCACTTTGCTTCATTTTTTCACCCTGCAGGTTACCGTCTGGATTTACTTCAGACATGACTTGGCTCAAATGACCTGAGATTTGACTTGGACCCGTCTCAATGTCCTCAGGCTTCACTTGACACGACTTGATCTGACAGGTCCGCTAGTAACCTTGTTATTGGTGTTAAAGAGAAAATGTAACACGACTAAACACAACGAGCAAAAAAATAAGACCTACAAACTATTAATATTAATATTCCTGTGCTGCTGTCGGTGTGAGAACAACCTGTCTTATTTAAATATTTGCTTTGCTTTAAAACTGATAAGTTTCACTACTTACATTATCTGAACATGGACTGAAGCCTTTGAAGGACTGCAAACGGTGCCTCAGGCTTTCAAATATATTTTCTTCATAACTTGCAAATCGAATTAAGTCTAATAAGCAGGTTAAAGCATTATTATTTCCAGGCTTGCTTCATCATAGTGACATGATACGCTGTATATGGTTTCTCTGAGAGGGGGAGGAAAATGCCAATAAAGCGGTTAGAGAGGAGAGGGAGCACCAGGCATGACTCACTGGTCAGAACAGCAGCGAGCTTTTATAAATCTTACAGGAGTTCACAATAAAAGTCAATATTTCCATCTGCACTCTGTTCCGTGGGAATATGCTGAATCAAAACAGTGAGTCGACACTGTTTTATTTATTCTACTACTGTTTTATAATACAAGTGCTGTTGGCAAAACTCAACTAAATTATATTCTGCCGCTGTCTCTTAAAAAACTGCAGTGAAAGAAGTTTTTTCTTTGTAAGAAGAGCCTGACGCTGAGCTGCTCCAAAGTGCCTCAAGGTTTGGACATGATGTTTCCTAGAAAGTGAAGTAACCGTCTCCACGTTTTATTTGTCTAATACTTTGGTTTATGACCAAGCACCAGCAGAACTAATGACACTGTCAGCTAATTTGTGTTCAGTGCTGATTAGCCATCGTTAGCATGCTTACCTAAGATGGTGAACATGGTAAATATTACACCTGCTAAACATCCACGTGTTACCATTGTCCACGAGACTCCAGGAGGCTTAGGAGACCACTGAATCTATTTTGGTGGCCATGGATGTATAAAGAGAACTGGGTACAGCGTCAAAGGCGGTGCCCTGTCCATTCCTACGAAAACTGCTCAGTGGCACATGAACCAAAAGCACACCTGACGTCACCGCAGTGCATCATGTGATACACGTCAAGTGCCGCCCCTTGCACATACTGCTGCAGCTCATCAACAGACAACCACAAAACGTTATTACTACTTCTGACAGATCTGTTCTTCCTCCACCTCTGTGTCAGCTTCAAATCCTGTGCGGACAGTCGCTAATTAGAGTTGATGTCTCACCTGGAGAGCCGATCTCCAGAGCTGTGACTCAACAGGAAGTATCTTTTTGATCACTGTCTTTATAATGTCGGGATTGTGGGTCATTTAGCTCGGGCTATTCCTCGACCTCAACAGTGACTCTCCCTCTTATCCATTCGTCATCACACAAGACACAGCAACAGCTACAGAGTTCTCTACACACCCATGGTGCATGGTGAGGAGTGGAGCTGCTACAGGAGCAGAGAAGTAGAGCTGCTATGGGAGCTGGTCTGTACGAGCAGAGAGCGAGTGGGGAAAATGCATTCAATTCAGTGGGCGGCGAGGCTGGAAATCGGACAGTGGTGTGAAGTGCTGAGGATTGGCACGTTCAGGAGTGCCAACGTGTCTAGCCACCGTCGGTGTGGGGTCGTACATTGAAAATAATAGGGGCGTATTTTGTGACTCGTGGCATTTGCCGCCAGTGCGTTTTGGCATTAAGGCTAAAAACATTTTACTTACTGGGTATAAAATTACCCAGATCTCCTGCATCGTTGGGCCCTCTTTACAATGCAACTCTATGGGGAAAATTTGTTGGTGAAGATTCTCAGTCATCACGGTCATGGTAATTGTAAGTGCTATGTCACAGACAACTGGACTTGCTTGCATTTCTTGAAGACGTTTCGCCTCTCATCGACTTCACACCCATTCATACCTAGTCCCACCTGACCCTAATGACTCACATGGTGACCTTAACGACTCTGAAACTATGACTCTGCAAGGATTCCCACCCACACAGAGTTTATAGCCTGCAACTTTGTACCAGTCATTTAGAACTGAAGAAGCTTCTTGGATGAGCGAAACGTCTTCAAGAAACACAAGCAAGTCCAGTTGCCTATGATGTTAGCACTTAAAAATTCTATGTCGAAAAGCCTTTTTGAGCCCAATGACATCACGTGACAGACCCGGAAGTTATCAATCCACGGTTGGCCGCTATGTCAAATTGTCTTTAAAACTACTGAACACCCAAATTTGGTGCCTAAAAAGCTGCTGAAGTAAGAGTGACCAGTCGCTACAAAACACAGTTGTTTAGTGCCCTAAATAGCGGCTGGAAAAAGGCAAATGGTTCACTTCAACACTACAACACTAATGTGTGGTCCCTAAAAAGCTACTGGAGGAGAGTGACCAGTTTCCTACAAAACACCCATGTTTGGTGCCCAATAGAGTGTGCCAGGGCTGACGTCAAAACCCAGAAGTTTGGCATCGCGCTGGTTCCTGGAAGAGAAAGTGAATGTGATTTTTGCATTGCGTTTTGGATTATGTCAGAAAATAAGCTCTGTGGCTAACACAAGTTTATGATACTTACAGGTTTTGTTCAGCGAGATAATCTTCACATATGAACACCTTTCATACCACATTTGAAGCTTAAATGCGATCGCCAGAAGTAAAAAGCTAACGTTAGGCTTTAACGGACTACATGACTACTCCACGGTCGCATGACTCTTGACGTCACCGCCACTAAGCTTTCAACTGATTTCGGCCGCTTTATTTTAAAAACATTGTATAATGGGGAAATCGGATTGTTTAAGCTAAATAAGAAGCTGTAATGGCGGACTGCCAGCACTCTCGCCTGTTCGGGGGTGATGACGTTTAATGTCCCCGACAGAGATTGTAGTTGTATTGAGCAACTTGTTAGCAACCGCCTTTTTTATGACACGTAAAAGCTTCAAAATTTACAAGTAGGGTATTTACTGACGTGTTTTATGTCGTAGAACAAAACCTGAAACTCACTTAAGCTTTTGTTAACCACAGACCTTATTTGAGGCGTTTTACCAAAATCCCATTCAAAAAACGTTTTGACTTTTAGACGAGAGAACCGGAAGTGCTAAAAGCGCTAACTGAGTTCCAGCTTTACTGGCACACTCTATAGGCCGCTGGAAAAAGAGCGACCAGTTGCTATATCACAATTGACCTATGGCTAAGCCACGCCCCCCAACTCACTCAGACAAACTATCAACATTCAGTGCCCGGCGCTATGGCAGGTGTCACAGTACACGGCATTTCACAGGAGGCAACTGATGATTTTTGGAGACATAACGATCAGATGTCATTGAGAAGTAACCAAAAGGGCCTAAACTACGCATTGGAGGGATATATTCATCATTTTATTGTTGAGAAGGTCGATGAAAAGCTTAAATTACAAGCCAAAATTTACAGGTCACAGTGTACGCTTGTGAACCGCATCTGGTTGCCGTCACCATCAAAGACAACAAGTTAAAGTGCCACTGAAGTTAAGGTTTTTGGCTCAGAATATGAGAAAAGGATAACGGCCTTTTTACCATCTTTACCAAGAGTGTCTCTCCGTTAGTTTGGTGCTACAGTATTTACACTGAATCATTCAGCATAACGTTTGCCAACCTTTGTTATCTCTGCCATTACAGATAAGTTAATGAAGCTAAGCTCCAGAAGTTAATGTTAGCTTAACTAGAGCCCTTTGGACAACAGCTAACAATGATGTACCATCACCAAAGTACAAAACTAGAACAAAATAGGCTAATGAACTCCCAGCAAACAAGGTGACATGATGAACAACGCAGCTAGGAGCTAACGTTAGGCTAACTTTAGCTAACGTTAGCTAGAGATGTTAAAGATAACTTTATATTTCTTTGCAGCAAAGTGACAATATGTTGCCTCAAACACAATGTTGACTTACCTTAGAACAGATGTAGACATCACTGTTAATCTTATTCACGTTGAGTTGATGTTGTGGTCTAACGTTACCACACAACTTTATCCAAAGGAGACACTTTTCTCGCTTGAGATGTGGTTTAAAGTGTAAAAATACACCTGGTCGCCCAGCCTCTCAGGATACCTTGTGTCAGAGTTGCATGTACCCCATGCACACCGTTTGACCATTTTTAAACTTCAAATCTCAGAAAAAGCTCATAAAACCCAACAAACTGACTTTCTGTAATGCATTTCAATGGACGTCCAGGCAGAGAATGTCCCAGTGTATGGGAATGGCTATACGCACTGTGATTGGCTCATCGTGTTTGAGGGCGGGGCTTAACCGTAGGTCAGTTGGTTGTGTTGTCTTTTGGTCTTGAACAGTGGTCTGCAGTGACGCGGGCGGGGGGCACGCCATCCACCATCCCCTCCACCTCCTGATGACAAAGTCCGTTCATACACTATGCCACTTTAGAAAGATTAATATGATGCATATGAAACATACAAATGTGATGTATTCGAGGTCTGCAGAAAAGTATAATCCAACATTTTCCTCTGGCGACTGGGCCGGATTTTAAGGCTGCTGTGCCATCTAAGATAAGATAAAACTTTATTTATCCCGAGGGAAATTGCTGTGCAGCAGTTGCAATACCAAGCTGGAAGAGTGCAGATAAAAAGAGTGCAAATATACAAAGATAATAAGCAATTTCAAAATTTACTGGCTGGACAGACAAGAGAGAAGACAAAGAGGAAGAAAGGAGAAATGAGGTACTGTAAAAGAGAAGAAGGAGGAAACAAAGGAGAGATGAGAGGAGGTATTTTAATCCTGAAGTCAGCAACAAATCACACACTAATGGGCCCACACACACACACACACACACACACACACACACACACCTTCACAACCTCTCTCTTTTTTTAAAAACAATCTGCCAACACAAGCACAATCACAACAATAGCCTATTCATTTACACACTCTCCATCCACCTCATATCTATCTATCTGAGCATTTTAACTCTGTTAAACACGTGTTTCCCTCGCTGTCCGTCACCACAGTAATCAATCAGTGACTCGTACATCCTACAGAGCCTGTTTCCATTCTATGTAAATGAAGTTATTGTGCATGTTGTAGCAGGGATCCATAGCTTTTGTCCGGCGGTGAATGGAGTCCTGTGGACCTATATTTGTCATCCGATAAACCTCTAAACCCCCCTCCTCCTCCTCTTCCTCAGGCAGTTCATACAATACACTGCTCTCCTACACACCTCTTTGTGTGTAATTAGATTAGGCTGCACATACTTCCATGTGGCCCACATAATGTCTCCAGCGGCTCAGTTTTAATTTCCATTCCTCAGCAGCTTTCTGCGGCTCATTAAAGTGGCAATCGTCATGCTTTTTTCTTTATGATTTCTGGTCGTCTTTGATGCTGAACGCTCATCGACGTGGTCTTCTTTCCTGCACCACACCTCCCAGAGGTCACGTCAGTCAAACAGCCAGGGCGGGAATGTGACACAGTTTTACTTACAGTTTCTGACAAAGCATGAATTTCCTTTTTTCCCTTGTGATGTGGGGCCAACACAGCCAGTCACCAAGCAGTTATCAAAGGATCCAAGGAATCTTTTTGGCTTTACTGGACAGGACAGATTAAGCATGAAGAGGGAGGGAAGGAGGGGAGGACATGCAGCAGAGGGCTGTGGGCTGGAATCGAACCTGTGACCGCTTTTATTCTTGAATGTGAAAATAAACTCAATTTTTCATTGTCTTCTGTGTCCTATAATCAATTGACCCATGGTTAAGCCCCGGCCTCAAATGCGATGAGCCAATCACGGTGCGTATAGCCATTCCCATACACTGGGACATTCTCTGCCTGGACGTCCATCAAACGGTGTGCATGGGGTACATGCAACTCTGACACAAGGTATCCTGAGAGGCTGGGCGACCAGGTGTATTTTTACACTTTAAACCACATCTCAAGCGAGAAAAGTGTCTCCTTTGGATAAAGTTGTGTGGTAACGTTAGACCACAACATCAACTCAACGTGAATAAGATTAACAATGATGTCTACATCTGTTCTAAGGTAAGTCAACATTGTGTTTGAGGCAACATATTGTCACTTTGCTGGAAAGAAATATAAAGTTATCTTTAACATCTCTAGCTAACGTTAGCTAAAGTTAGCCTAACGTTAGCTCCTAGCTGCGTTGTTCATCATGTCACCTTGTTTGCTGGGAGTTCATTAGCCTATTTTGTTCTAGTTTTGTACTTTGGTGATGGTACATCATTGTTAGCTGTTGTCCAAAGGGCTCTAGTTAAGCTAACGTTAACTTCTGGAGCTTAGCTTCATTAACTTATCTGTAATGGCAGAGATAACAAAGGTTGGCAAACGTTATGCTGAATGATTCAGTGTAAATACTGTAGCACCAAACTAACGGAGAGACATTGCTAACAAGTTGCTCAATACGACTACAATCCCTGTCGGGGACATTAAACGTCATCACCCCCGAACAGGCGAGAGTGCTGGCAGTCCGCCATTACAGCTTCTTATTTAGCTTAAACAGTCTGATTTCCCCATTATACAATGTTAAAATAATATGTTTAAAATAAAGAGGCCGAAATCAGTTGAAAGCTTAGTGGCGGTGACGTCAAGAGTCATGCGACCATGGTTGGTTAGTATGGAACCGATGAAAAGGGTCACTGCAGGGTGTAAATTATTGATGGCAGATTTAAGATAAAGAGACAATTTGACGTTGTAAATATTTTATTTTGGAACTGCACCTTATCGTTGTTAAGTTCTTGTCATTTTTGACCGAAAATAATTTAAAAATCAACCTTGAGCTGCAAAACATATGAAGCCTTAAAATGAAGGTGACACAGCCTTTAAAGTCCAGTTCAGACCAAAGCTTCACGATGAGACGAAACCATTTGCAGAGAAAAGCAGTGTGAACTGGCCGGTCTGAGCTCGACTCAATGCTCGACGAATATTTGCTTATAGTCAGAAAAGAGATCATCTTCACTGCAGCATCAGATTATCGAGCTGCTGGTGATATTTACGCTGAACAAAAAGCTGCAGGAGTTCTTTCTGCTGACAAGTATCTGACTGCTCCTACTGACCGTACATGGACTCCATCTATCTATTATTCAGCCACATACAGACAGACAGAGAGCAGGAGTGGAGTCAGACTCACAGCCCTTCTTGGTTTCCCATTGGCAGGTTTCTATTTAAAGTCCTGGGTGTCGGACCTTCCCACCGGCACATGAATGCAGCAGAATGGCTGCAGCTTTTTCAGGGAGAAATCTGTTTCTGTGAAACTGTGTTTTAAGGGAGGAACATTCATCTTGTTAGAGACTGAATCTTTAATACTCACCTCACGAGACAAACAGGATTATTTGGCCTGTTTTAGTGCCGTGGGGTCATCAGAATGTAAATGGAGCATGAATACTCACAATACAATTTATGGCCAGGAGTTGTTGGGATTTATTGCAGTCTGGATATCTGAATACACAAAGACTGTTCAACTGTTAATAAATAATATGTAGTAAAACTTTGACTTAAACTGGGGGTAGGCAGTTTTATTTCAATGTCATTCTGCAAAAACCCCATAATAACCTTTGAGCTTATTGTAATTAAGATGTTCTGAGAGAACACTAGACTCCTGATCCTCCTCTTGGATCTGTTTTCAGGCTTTAGAGAATCTGTGATGGGAGACTGCAGCATGTGTGTGTGTGTGTGTGTGTGTGTGTATTGTACGTCCCTTCAGGTGGTGAAAGTCTCAGTCAATGGCGACGACTTTGGAAGAGAACGTTCCACCACTGGCACCAACTGTTAGCAGTGCAAAACAACCTGGAACAGAAAGACAGACGGATCGAACAGAATCTGAAGGAGCATCTGAGGATCAACAAAATAAAGCCATCATCATCCTCACTGTGACCTCGTCACATGTCCACGTTTGGTCATGGACTTTCCACGTCCACATATGACGTCCAAGGTACCCTGGGTGTGTTGGTTGTTGACGTTCTGGGACGCCGTGTCAACTTCAGCCTGTTACATGCATTGTCTGTTTTCAACATACACTTCTGTTTTCACAGGAAATGTAGAGTTTGATACAGTCTCTTTCAAAATAAAAGCACTACATCAGTACAGCACCACCAACTGATGTTTTTTCCTTCAACAACACACACGTGGTTATGTTTAGGAAAAAGAACAGGGTTTGGCTTTACAGTCTTACAGGAAGTGAACACTGGCCTCCTGGGTGAAAGCCGGTGGTTGCTGGAACCATCCATCACCCCTCCCATTCGGACTTCTGCTGCTTTAACTTACGTTGGTGTCCCACTGTGTTTCCCCGACACCATTGGGTGCCGTTACAGAATAATGACGACCAGCTGTGTATCATGCCAGTGTGAAAGGACAGCTTTTTCGTCTGTGTCTGATGCCGGAAGTCATTGACCAAGTGCCAGTATTTGATGACTTCGGAGTGAGACCGGGTTGCCACTGTGCAAATATACAGCCAAAATATCCTGGATACGGCTGCTGCCATCTTGTGCTGGTGATGTAAACTGGAGCCAGAGTCAGTGCAGTAATGATCCCTGCGGTGCCAAGTTTCAGCCCATACATCCGTCTGACCAATCAGGAGCAGTGCCATTGATCACAAGCGTTGTTGTCCTGCAGCGTTTCCCCCTGACACTGCTGAGCACTGTTACCGCCGGTTCTCAACAACTTCAGAGTGAGACCAGGTTGATAAAACGTGTCAATATCAGTGAAGTGTTTCAGACATGGAGAGAAAATGTTGCTTATTGTTTAGCCTTCGACTAAGGGCTCACTGCTGCGGCTTAAAGTTCATGTTTATGTTGCTAACGTTAGCTAGAGTCCGAATCAGCTGGATGCTGGAAAAAAAGAGTGATGGCTCGCTACACAACACCCACAGTCCTTTTGGTTCTAACATTAGCCAGAGTCCAAATCCCATTTTGTCCTCCACCTCACTCCCCACCACTACAGACCACCTTGTCAAGAGAAGAGCAGACCACAGGTAAGCCCCAGTCAGTGGCCGCGGCAGATCAAATTCAGCCAGTGTAAACGCCCACCCGCTCCCCACTGAACCAGCAAACTTTCTGTTGCTGCTGTTACACAGGTTAGACCTGACGCTGCCACTGGCCGCCTGCCCACTGTGACAACCAGGGCCGAGAGGTTTGCACCGGCTGAATCTGAGTCTCTACAGCAGTCGACCAAAGAAGCTGCTGCCCGCTCTCCTCTGGGCCGTTCTTCTGCAACGTTTGTAAAGCAAACGTCCTATGAAAAATAATCACAATCACGTGACAAATGTGCTGCCAGGAGTAAGGAAGGAAGTAGGATGAGGACATAAAGTCCACATAAGGAGGCAGCTGGGGTGTCTTTGGACTGTGAGGAGGAAACTGGACGACTGTTGGGCTGCTGTCAGCCCTAGAGTGGTCTCCTCTGGTCTGAATCAGGGACTCATGTTGTTCCAAAGTTGTATAATTGCCTAGAGTTGGTTGGTGTTCTCACGGCAGCATTTACAAGAGGACCAGATCAAATGCCTTGTGTGAGAAAGCTGCTCTTGATTGGTCAGAATTTCCATGTGGGAAAAATCCAGGAAGTAAAGCAAACGTTGAAGAAGAGTGCACACCCGAATGCGATTGCTGTGTTCACACCTGCCCAAACGAACCGCACTGAGGGGGCAAACCAACTTGAGTTCGACTGAACCGAAGCAAACAGAGCAGGTGTGAACGCAGCCTCAGACTCAAGATCCTGAACATTTTGTTTATCGTCCACATCAGCAGCTCATCTGTTCGCTGATTCCAGAGAACATGATGATGTTTTTTACACAGTGACGGTCGGCGTGACTCCTTCACACACCTGCAGGCTTCAGTTCACTCAGCTGTGAATGGATGTGTGATTACACACAAGGACGGAGGTTACAGTGAAGCGCGCTCGCTCTGCAGGTCACACAAAGTGTTGAGCTGCAGGAAAAATTTGGGATTACTCTACACCAGCTGTAACCATGGCAACAGGCATCAAAGTTGACGATGAGTGGCCGTGCAGCCGTTCAGACACACACACACACACACACACACACACACACACACCATTTACAGTACATATACAGTAAACTGCAGTCCTATCTCTTTGTTTACTTCCCACCATTTTGCCCCCTGAAACAAACAGCTGTCAGAGATGATGATGATGATGATGATGATGATGACTGAAGAGATGCCAAAATCTCAGTTCACGGCTCATTATAGTGTATGATGTGGGGAATTTTTCCAGCCTTCAGAGAAGCTTAGTGTTTTTATTTAATCCTTAAAGATAAATAATGAATGATGTCCATGATGTGAACACAGGACTGGAATGAACTGGTGTGTGTTGGTTGTTTGGCACTGGACTCGTGTTGGGAGATGGTGTTTACATGTGTGCACAGAGAGAAGTGAAACAACGACAACAACAAAACAAAATTTTGCCAACTAATGACCTTTGTAGTCGACTGACGTTTGTCGACTGGTGGGGGTTGTAGTTTTTTGCCATCCAGCAGTTTGGAATATGAGCTCTGAACATTACCGGGACAAAACCACGACCGATACTGAATTGCAACCAATAAATGAAGACGTTGGCCTGACAGGTAGGTGGCATGGTCTGTGAAACGCTTCATTAAAAAGACGTATGAACAGCTGAACGAGTCATATGTTAGCTAAGCTCCTTTTAGCTCATTGTGCCTTTGGTGAACAAAGACAGCTGTATGGCTCATGAATCAGTTACTTTGACAGGACTTTACTGACTGTGTTTCATATCAGACTGATGATGACAGTCTGACTGGATGTAACGTATAACCATATTATAGCAGAATAACATTACTCAGATTCACAGTGTGTGCAGACGAGATAAACAAGTTATTTTTAATCAGACAAACTCACCTGACGACCAACAGTCAGTTAGCAGCCTGTTAGCTAAGCTAGCACACTGTTGTGTGGTCTCTCTGAAATCCAATGCAAAGGTTCAGTTTATTTAACGTACTTGGGGCAAATTGTGGACCGAAGTATTACAGAGGGGAGGAGTGTCACAGGGATCCCAGAGGAATAAATGGACTTCCTGTTGACTCGTCTCCGTGCACAAACCTTAAGTGGAAACATGGCGTAAAGTTAAGGACACGTCTCTTTGTTTCCAAACTCTGATACCAGCGTGGTGAAGCCTCGTCTTCTTTCCAGAGGAGGGAAAAATACACATTATGCAGTTTTTATACCCTCGATTAGCATACATCAGCCTGTAGAAGTGTGTGTGTGTGTGTGTGTGTGTGTGTGTGTGTGTGTGTGTGTGTGTGTGTGTGTGTGCATGCAGCCAGGTGTCCAAATATCCCTGTCAGCCAGCTGCCATACAGGAGCAGAAATGACTGAACACTCACCAATAATTACAGGAGGAGAAGAAGAGGAGGAGACAGGCAGAGAGAGTCTCTGCAGACAGCTGGAGACAGTGGACGGGATAACTATAGACGAGTCACAACCACAGCTAATTATACACACACACACACACACACAGAGTCTGTTTCTTGGCACAGAACTTGTTTCTCCAACCGCTTCCTTCTGTTTAAGTTAAAAACCGCAGAGACTCAGATCATCATCATCATCATCATCATCACTCATTTATTTGCTAGTTTGAGTTTCACCTACTAATTGCTGTCGACCAATAACACACCATCTCAACAGAGCTGAGCTTACACAATGCGTCATTTAGTGAAGAAGGAAGGAAGGAAGGAAGGAAGGAACTGTGAAACACTGCAGGATGCCGTCACAAAACTTTACAGGTGTAAAATAAAGTTTTTTTATTTTGATCCAGATGAAAATAAAGGTGGAGTTTGAAGATGGGTGTGTCCTGGGCAAGTGGGCCGGGTGTAGGGGGTAGAAAATAGGGTAGAGCCCTCAACCACACACACACACACACACACACACACACACACTGTTACGTCCCCCGGCCGCCTGTGTCTTCATTATGTGTATATGTGCATTATGATCTGTGTGTTTATTATGTGTATGCATTTGATCATCATGTTCAGTGGAGAGTCAGACCTCTCTTTCTGTCCGGAGATCGTATGCTTTGTGAACAGGTGTGCAGGTGATTTGCTGAACAATCGTGACGTTGCTCCGGCTGGATTGGCTCAGCAAGGGGCTCGGCTTCAGTGTCAACAGCTACTGGACAACGAGTGTGACGTCACCAAGGCCTTCATAATGCCGGCCACACGGAAGCCGAGAGACCACTGTCCTACACGGCAGCAGCGCATCATATCGTTTCTCTGGTTTCTGTGATTTATGAGTACTTTGCTGTGCAACTATCATGTGATTATTTAGCTTGCCTTGCTAAATAATTATTTCTTTTGTTCAGACCAGCGCCTTAGGGCCAACTGAGTTATTGTTTGCACGGAGCGTAGGGGTGAGCTGCTATTTCTGTTGTACCTGTTTTCTCATGATTTTCGTTAGCCTAGGGAGTTAGGCCTAGTATTGTATTTTTGTTTCTTTTGTTTTCGTTAGGAATCAGGTATTTCACCGGTCGGTAGACAGGTTGCTTTTGTTTGTTGTTTTGGCCTGGGCTCACCCTGACGTCTTTTGCTCCATTTTGTGTGCGATATTGTACAGTGTGTTTTTGGAGTGTGTAGCAATAAATTGCTCACCTGTACATTTATTCTCGTGTTCCTGTGTATCCTTATGTTACGCACCCACACCCCTAGACCGGGGCGTAACACACACACACACACACACACACACACACAGGTTTTAAGTTTACAGATTGTCATCTCACAGCTCTATTTATTGTTTGTTGTTTCCCTCTGGCTCCTCGCTGTAATCAAACCCTCACAGCTGTCAATACGTTACTGCTGACCGTAAAAAAACACACACACACACACACACACTCTCAGTGACATCAGTGTCCACAGGCTGATCCCTGACTTTCATTTACATTTGACAGAGAGATGCACCAACACTCTGTCTCTGTGATCGCCCCCCGCAGCATCTCACTCACACACACACACACACACACACACACACACACAGGCTTAAACACATCAACAACAAACTGCTGACCCAGCGTTACCATGACAACAGCTGTCAATACAGTACAGTAGCAGCAGGAGATGCTCTTTAACTTTAAACATCTACACAAAGTGTTTATGTGGCGAGACGCAGAGACAGCTTGATGTCAGAGGTTAAAACCCGTCAGATGAGAACACGCACTGACCACAGGCTACACGTGTAGCAGCTGACCACAACTCAAAAACATCTTTCATCACCACCACAGAGGAAGTGTTGGAAACGCAGGATGAGGCGCAGCACGGCTGACTCTCCCCGACAGGAAACACTTTGAGCTGTGGGGCGTCACAGGTCAGCTCACCAGCTCCGTATTAAAAAAATAATCCATTCATTATTCATTCATTAAGGAGGAATGTTCCACACTGCTGCTGGCAGACAGCTGCAGGATAACTGCATGACAGAGCACTTAAAGTGAGGGTGAATACATGAAGGAGGGCCTTAAAGTGAGCGTGTTAACCACAGCAACTCTGCCGTCAGAGCACATTCACAAGCTGCTCTGCAAACCACTGCCAACCAATCCTTCCTCCGACTGAGATGCCGCCTGCTTTACATGAAAATCCACTTCCTGCCGCACTCATGTCGGCTCAACGTCACGCTGCAGAAATCTCTCCTGGAAAGCAGCACTTAGACCTGACGACAGTGGATTTCTCAGGGATTGTTTCATGGAGATCATGTAAGAACAACACACAACAGGCTGAAGGGCGAGCTTCACTATGAGCCACCACACGGGGTCAGCAGCAAGTCCTGACTTCTGTCACTGCTCAGCGTTTTCTAAATAAGACTTTTTGAGACGCCCGCCAAGCTACAGACCACTGCTCCAGAACAACAGACAATGAAACCTGTTGGTTTTAGTGAATCATCACTACGTGTCCTGCATCTTTAGCACCTGTTGCTTTGTTTCTGCCGGGATAGTTTTCACTGAGACATGGCTGCACTTCCTGCCAGGATGAAGCCACAAAAAGCAGTTGATTTTTAGCAACACATTGCCATATTTTCTGCCGGGACAGCTTCATGAAGAGCGGTTGTCTTTGACAGAGATATTGTTGCATTTCCTGCCATAAAAAGTGGGTATTTATATATATGTATATATATGTAGAGTGTTCTCTGTGCCCAACCCTGACCACACATGAACCATATCTGTAGTCTGCAGAAACATTTCGTGCCCACATTTCTTTCGACGCCACGCCTTTGTTCTGACAGCTCATTATGAAGTCACCCAACAGTCTGAGAAATGTCCTATTTCAACAAAAAGCCTGTTGATGTCCACAAAACAAACTCCCATTGATCAAAAAATGCATTTTTTTCTGAGCCTTCACACCGCGACTGAAAGCATCAACCAGTCACGCTGTGCAGAACAACAACAACAACACAGAGGCTCTGTGTTTGAACCGAGACAGCAAACTTTATAACTACTTTGAACATTGACAAAGGCAGCACACATAAGCTCGACTCCTCCTGCTCTTACCTTTCACAATAAAAGCCTTAAAGGGATAGTGCACCCAAAACTGAAAATGCAGCCATTATCTACTCACCCATATGCCGAGGGAGGCTCAGGTGAAGTTTTAGAGTCCTCACATCACTTGCGGAGATCCAAGGGGAGAGGAGGTAGCAACACAACTCCACCTAATGGAGGCTGACGGCGCCCCAGATTCAAACGTCCAAAAACACATCATTGAAACCACAAAATATCTCCATACTGCTCGTCCGTAGTGATCCAAGTGTCCTGAAGCCCCGACATAAAAAGTTGTTTGGAAAAACGTCATCTGAACTCTGCTATTAGCCTCATTGTAGCCTGTAGCTCTGACTGCCTCTCTGGGCACCGCTAAAAACAGAGTTCAAATGAAGTTTTTCCAAACAACTTTTTATGTCGGGGCTTCAGGACACTTGGATCACTACGGACGAGCAGTATGGAGATATTTTGTGGTTTCAATGATGTGTTTTTGGACGTTTGAATCTGGGGCGCCGTCAGCCTCCATTAGGTGGAGTTGTGTTGCTACCTCCTCTCCCCTTGGATCTCTGCAAGTGATGTGAGGACTCTAAAACTTCACCTGAGCCTCCCTCAGCATATGGGTGAGTAGATAATGGCTGAATTTTCAGTTTTGGGTGCACTATCCCTTTAAGGCCAGTATCCACTGTGTGACTCTGGTCTGTCCCAGACTAAAGACGACCAGCAGTAAAGAAACATGGTGATATCTTTGGTGGTGGCTCCATTTTCTGATATCTTATTATTTTTTTCTGACATTTTATCAACATATTTTGTATATTTTCTGGGCATTTCATTAACACTTTTTCAGACATTTTAATAGTACTTTAATCATACTTTTTAAAAATATATTTACATGTAACTTTTTTAGACAATTTTTATGTTATACATTTTATTAACTTTTTTTATTTTTTGAACGTGTCATAAACATTTTCACAATGTTTTTCTGACATTTTATCAACATTTTTTTGAAAATATTTTTTAAAAAAATTCCAGACGATTCAATAATATTTTTTAATGTTTTATCATCACTTTTTCAGACATTTTATTAATGGTAATAATTTTATTAATCTAATAATGTTGTGCTTCACAGTTGGAGAAGTAATAACTGTCGTAGCCTGTGGTTCAGTTGCGCGGTCATCGTACAGTCTGCAGACATCAAACCTGATGTCGTGTCGCACAGTGGAGCTGCACTGAACTTATAAGACTGATAAAACCTCACAGCCTGTGGGAGGCTTTAGATACACTCTGACGGGCTCTGATTTTACAGCAGCTTCAGCCATACGACCTCAGCCTGACAGACGCTGCTCTGGGTCAGTGTTTGCACCTTTGCCTCCTCAGAAGGACCTGAAACTGCTATCACTATTTTTTTCTGGCGAATGAGCTGCTGTGAATCTTTTCAAATCTTTGATGGAGTAAGTGTTGAAGCTGCCACAAATCTGCATCACTGCCAGTACGAATAGTTTTGATGCAGAATATTTGCAGGCAAGTATTTTGTGTTTTCATGTTGTTAGTGTGTCTTGCATCATTACATCAGCTGTGAAGAAATGTTTTCATGTCATCAAACAGTCTCAGGTGTGGTAAACAGCAGCTCTGAGTCACTTCTTCCTCACAAAAACATGAAGTCACCAAACTCCAAATCTTTTGATTTAAAACTGCCATACGGACACCGTGTGCATCTCGTATTTAATCATCGTCTTGTCGTAAATTCGGCACTAAAAACTAAACACATCAAACTTCTCATGCCTGCTTTTTGTGTTGCCTCCTCTGCTGAGCGTCCAGTGTGTCCACGTTAGTGTAAAGAACAACATCTGTGACAACAAACACCAGGAACTGACTGACGGCAGATTAACCCAGAACACAGTGTGACGTGACATCAGCTCCCACAGAGCTCGTTAAGACTTGTTAGGGGTGATTAGGCAGCTGACAGCCAGGAACACCATCAAACGTCTCTGTCGTGTTTTTAAAGTATTATTGAGTTTTAGTTTTGTATTTGTGCCAACGTGTGTGTGTGTGTGTGTGTGTGTGTGTGTGTGTAATGAAACTTGTTTTCAGGCCTGTGTTTACCAGTCAGGTGTGTAGGAGTGTGTGAGTGTGTTAAACGTCTTTTCCGCTGCTCCTGAATGTTTGATGGGCGGGGAGTGGCGGGCCCTGCCTCATGTATCTTTAAAGGAAAAGTTACCCAGGCGTTCTCTGAGCTTTGTTCTGCCTTTAGCTGGCCTACTTTAAACTTTGCTCCAACAGCAGCAGAGAATCACAGGTCGACTCCACCGACTGCTGTAAACAAGGTTTTCACACCTCTGAAGCACAAAATGTGCGAAGACGTGAGCGATTACACACAAACGTTTCAGACGACAGATTTCATTTCTTTTCTGTCCAGTAAAAAAAAATCTCCTTCTTTAGTTAAATAAACTTTTTAAAACCTCTCAGATCAGCTGGAAAAATCACAAAGCTGAAAATTAGTACGTGTTTCTCACAGGACACACACGATGGTCTTACAGAATATGACGCGTTGCTGGAGATTAAACCACAAAGTTACAGCGAGCACAGCCGCACACATCTGGTGCCAAACAACAGCTCAAACTTCTGAAACCCAGTTAGTCCGAAAAAAACGTCCCATTTGGTTTCAGTTTGCAGGCTGCGTTTGAGCCACAGGCCTCTGCTGTTTTTACTGACACTCTGCAGGGTTTCCCATCGGTGTTTGAGCCACCAATCAAGGCGGGTTTCTGACCCTTTGCATCATTTTGCAGCACCAGTTCAGGTGTTTTTAGTCACCCCACCCCCAGGTGTTTTTCTGACCCTTCACATCGTCTTTCAGTGGTGTATGAGCTACTGATACCGGATGTTTATACAAATCCTTCGTGGCATTTCCCAGCAGTGTTTGAGCCACTAATCCCGGGAATATTTACCAACCCTTAGCAGTGTTTTTTCAGCAGTGTTTGAGCCACAGATTCCAGGTGGTTTACCAACCATTCACAACATCTTCCAGCTATGTGTCTGCCACTGATCCTGAGGTGGTGTTTTCCAGCATCATTTCCCAGCAGTGTTTGAGCCACTGATCCTGAATGGTACTACCAACCAGTCACAGCATTTCCCAGTGGCATTTTCCAGTGGTGTTTTATTACCGTTTGCAGCGTTTCCCAGCAGGCTCCCAGCTATGTTTCTGCCACTGATACCAATCCTTCCCAGTGGCGTTGGAGCCACCAATTCCAGATGGTTTTACCAACGCTTTACTGTGTTTCCCAGCAGAACTTGAGCCATCGATAACGGGTGTTTTTACTGCCCCTTTGCAGCATCTCTACGCAGGGTTTGAGCCACTGATCCCAGGATGTTTTCACCAGCCCTTCAGTGTTTTCAAGTGGTGTTTCCCAGCAGCATTTCAGCCTCCGATCCTCTGTGTTTTTACCAACACTTGGCAGCTTCTCTCAGCAGTGTTTGAGCCACCAATCCAAGGCAGTTTAACAACCCTTCATAGCATTTCCAAGCGGCATTATTGAAGTGTTGTTACCAGACTCTTCCTGCTTTGGTGCCACCTGACCTGACCACACGTTCACCACAGCAGTGTTGAGAGACGTTAGGTTTGGTTTACAGAAACATACAACATTAACATTTTTTCCTGGTTCTTGGTTTGCTTAACTGCAGGAAGTGTGCATTCTGGTGAAACAGGACTTCAGAGAAATGGCTGTTTGTTTTGGTGAAGATGGGCTTTCCCGTGTTTATAGAACCAAAGGAGCTTCAAAGTTTTGGCTGCAGGAACAATAGACTATCTTCAAGCAGCTACAGCAGTAAAATGCAACACACACATCAATGCAGCAGTAATGTTCATTTGAAAACATCAGTCATAACAGAAACACACTCAGAGGGAACATTTTACTGCACCTTTACTTTAACTTCTTTAAGTGCACTTACCTGATTACTTGAACTAAAGGTTTTGGATCAGGACGTTTACGTGTACTGGAGTATTGTCACACTGTGGTATTAGCACTTTTACTGCAGTGAAGGATCTGAATACTTCTTCCACTGCTGCTCGAGTCCCAGTGAGAAGTTTTACACACCCCCAACAAACAGTTTGTAAACTCTGTCGCCTCTTTAGAATTTTAAATAAAGTTATGAAATCACATACTAAAGATCTCAACCAAAAACTCACCGTGACAGGAGTGAGGTGGAGTCTTTCTTAGAAGTAATGCTGCAGGTTGTGAACACGTTTCTTCTTCATGGACTCGGGGGGGTCAGAAGGAGGACACACTCGATGTAAAGCTGCACGTCGGCCTGTGATGGAGGAGAACAGAAGGAATCAGCAGGATGTTGAGGTTCAGATATGATATGAGCACTTGTGTCAGTCATCTATAATGCAGCAGCTTAAATACACACAAAATACTAACAGGAGTGTGTGTGTGTGTGTGTGTGTGTGTGCAGCGTCAAAGTGTGTAATATCCAACCCAACAGGCAGAGTAAATGTTGCCGTACATTTCTGCAAACCACAGACATGTTACATTCATACGCTGATATGTTGCAGATAAACAGACTGAACTTGTTCATGTTTGGTTTGATTTAGGCACAGAAACATGTTGTGGTCTGAAATACATGCTTTGTGTTTCACTACCTGTTAGAAACCTCACGACGTCTCAGGTAAAAAAAAAAAACAGTAGCTTTTCATGGCACTATCCCGTCAGGAAACGTAGCGATGGGTCGATAAAAAACACCCACATGTGGTGTCTGAATAACATCTGGAAACAAAGCAATGATTCACTGCTACTTAAAAAACAACCAGTCCTGTTGTGTGGTGGCCTTTCACAGAGGTCTGCAGCTCGGCAGGCGCCTCACCAAGGTGTCCTGCCATCCTCCACCTCCTGATGACAAAATCAGCTCATAAACTACGTCACTTTATAAACGTTGATACGATTTGAAAATTGCAAATGTAACGCATCTGTGTTTTGCAGAAACGTCCAGTGGCAGCGTTTCCCTCTGGAGACTGGACTGTGTCTTCTCCCCTGTGTGTGTAATCAATAAATAATCCCTGTGCACAGTGACAAAGATTTATTTATGAGTGTTTTTCTAACGTGTGTGTTCGTTCTCTCGTGATTAATCTGGATATAAATAATTCAACTCTACATATACAGTGTGACCACAGCTCATAATGTTTGGTCAGCCAAACAATACAAACACCACAGTTATGAAATGTAATTTAGTCACAATAAAGCCACACTGACAGCACAGAGTCGCCACTCAGGACAAAACCACATCTTTGAAGGTTTTAGCTGAAAATATTCAGGTGTGGTACCTTAAAGAGGCAACAGACAGCATCTTTTCCTAAACATATCATGATGAAAATAATGTGGGCTGCACAGGGTAGTGTCCACAGTAAAATCAGACTATCAGCGTTTACATAGGTTACTTAGTGGCTGTGCAATCTTTGCAATAAGCTTCTGCCACCGGGGGCAAAATTTCACGGAAAAAAATCTGCTTTACGGCAGGAAACGCGTCATGTATTGTGAAACTGGTGGGTCAGCCAATCAGGGACTGGAGCTGGTCCTTATGAGGAGTTGGGCATGAGATAGTTGAGTCACGAGCACAATGGCAGACGGACAAAGTTTGGAGACAAGTGAAAAACGGCCTAGCGAAAGAAAAGGAGCTCCTCTGTGTGAGGAGGCAAAGAAGAGCAAAAAGGAGAGTGATAAAAGAAGAGGAAAAACAAGAGTAAACCTCAGTCAGGCGTTCAAGAGATGGAGGGAGCTCCGTGACCAAAGAGGCTTCAAAACCCATGTCCAGCTAGCTTTCTTTCTAATGGATCAGTAAGTAACACGGCTAAATGTTAGCTAGACCAGCGAGGACTGGACTGTACTGGCTGCTAGTTCATTCCTAGCTGGCCAGCATCGCAAATCGCCGCAACCAGGGAGCTGGTAGCGAGTGTTGGTCGGCTGACATCCTGGTTGCCATTCTACGGCAGCCCTCGGACAGTGATACCCCCCTCCCTTCCTTCTGTTCTCTTCTCACGGAGGCAGCTATCCACGGACATCGCCCAGCTAAGTTACGCCCAGCTAAGTGAACACTGGACTTTGTTTCCCATTCAATTTGAGCTCCAACCGGCCGCATGGTTTCCATACGGTAGCGTTTATTCTAGAATGGGGACTGTTTACATGTGCATATTGGTATAATTCCACTGTGTCTACTGTTGTTTGTACTGGTACTGTACATATTGGTGTCATTTACTGTGAGCTGTTTGTACTGGTACTGTACATATTGGTGTCATTTACTGTGAGCTGTTTGTACTGGTACTGTACATATTTGTATCATTCACTGTGAGCTGTTTGTACTGGTACTGTACATATTGGTATCATTTACTGTGAGCTGTTTGTACTGGTACTGTACATATTGGTGTCATTTACTGTGAGCTGTTTGTACTGGTACTGTACATATTGGTATCATTTACTGTGAGCTGTTTGTACTGGTACTGTACATATTGGTGTCATTCACTGTGAGCTGTTTGTACTGGTACTGTACATATTGGTGTCATTTACTGTGAGCTGTTTGTACTGGTACTGTACATATTGGTGTCATTTACTGTGAGCTGTTTGTACTGGTACTGTACATATTGGTATCATTCACTGTGAGCTGTTTGTACTCTGTACATATTGGTGTCATTTACTGTGAGCTGTTTGTACTGGTACTGTACATATTGGTATCATTTACTGTGAACTGTTTGTACTGGTACTGTACATATTGGTGTCATTTACTGTGAGCTGTTTGTACTGGTACTGTACATATTGGTATCATTTACTGTGAGCTGTTTGTACTGGTACTGTACATATTGGTGTCATTTACTGTGAGCTGTTTGTACTGGTACTGTACATATTGGTGTCATTTACTGTGAACTGTTTGTACTGGTACTGTACATATTGGTGTCATTTACTGTGAGCTGTTTGTACTGGTACTGTACATATTGGTATCATTTACTGTGAGCTGTTTGTACTGGTACTGTACATATTGGTATCATTTACTGTGAACTGTTTGTACTGGTACTGTACATATTGGTGTCATTTACTGTGAGCTGTTTGTACTGGTACTGTACATATTGGTGTCATTTACTGTGAACTGTTTGTACTGGTACTGTACATATTGGTGTCATTTACTGTGAGCTGTTTGTACTGGTACTGTACATATTGGTGTCATTTACTGTGAGCTGTTTGTACTGGTACTGTACATATTGGTATCATTCACTGTGAACTGTTTGTACTGGTACTGTACATATTGGTGTCATTTACTGTGAGCTGTTTGTACTGGTACTGTACATATTGGTGTCATTTACTGTGAGCTGTTTGTACTGGTACTGTACATATTGGTGTCATTTACTGTGAGCTGTTTGTACTGATACTGTACATATTGGTGTCATTTACTGTGAGCTGTTTGTACTGGTACTGTACATATTGGTATCATTTACTGTGAGCTGTTTGTACTGATACTGTACATATTGGTGTCATTTACTGTGAGCTGTTTGTACTGATACTGTACATATTGGTATCATTTACTGTGAGCTGTTTGTACTGGTACTGTACATATTGGTGTCATTTACTGTGAGCTGTTTGTACTGGTACTGTACATATTGGTGTCATTTACTGTGAGCTGTTTGTACTGATACTGTACATATTGGTATCATTTACTGTGAGCTGTTTGTACTGGTACTGTACATATTGGTGTCATTTACTGTGAGCTGTTTGTACTGATACTGTACATATTGGTGTCATTTACTGTGAGCTGTTTGTACTGGTACTGTACATATTGGTGTCATTTACTGTGAGCTGTTTGTACTGATACTGTACATATTGGTATCATTTACTGTGAGCTGTTTGTACTGGTACTGTACATATTGGTGTCATTTACTGTGAGCTGTTTGTACTGATACTGTACATATTGGTATCATTCACTGTGAGCTGTTTGTACTGGTACTGTACATATTGGTGTCATTTACTGTGAGCTGTTTGTACTGATACTGTACATATTGGTATCATTTACTGTGAGCTGTTTGTACTGGTACTGTACATATTGGTATCATTCACTGTGAGCTGTTTGTACTGGTACTGTACATATTGGTATCATTTACTGTGAACTGTTTGTACTGGTACTGTACATATTGGTATCATTTACTGTGAACTGTTTGTACTGGTACTGTACATATTGGTATCATTTACTGTGAGCTGTTTGTACTGGTACTGTACATATTGGTATCATTTACTGTGAGCTGTTTGTACTGGTACTGTACATATTGGTATCATTCACTGTGAGCTGTTTGTACTGGTACTGTACATATTGGTATCATTTACTGTGAACTGTTTGTACTGGTACTGTACATATTGGTATCATTTACTGTGAGCTGTTTGTACTGATACTGTACATATTGGTATCATTTACTGTGAGCTGTTTGTACTGATACTGTACATATTGGTGTCATTTACTGTGAGCTGTTTGTACTGATACTGTACATATTGGTATCATTTACTGTGAGCTGTTTGTACTGATACTGTACATATTGGTGTCATTTACTGTGAGTTGTTTGTACTGATACTGTACATATTGGTATCATTTACTGTGAGCTGTTTGTACTGATACTGTACATATTGGTATCATTCACTGTGAGCTGTTTGTACTGGTACTGTACATATTGGTGTCATTTACTGTGAGCTGTTTGTACTGATACTGTACATATTGGTATCATTTACTGTGAGCTGTTTGTACTGGTACTGTACATATTGGTATCATTCACTGTGAGCTGTTTGTACTGGTACTGTACATATTGGTATCATTTACTGTGAGCTGTTTGTACTGGTACTGTACATATTGGTATCATTTACTGTGAGCTGTTTGTACTGATACTGTACATATTGGTATCATTCACTGTGAGCTGTTTGTACTGGTACTGTACATATTGGTGTCATTTACTGTGAGCTGTTTGTACTGGTACTGTACATATTGGTATCATTCACTGTGAACTGTTTGTACTGGTACTGTACATATTGGTATCATTTACTGTGAGCTGTTTGTACTGGTACTGTACATATTGGTATCATTTACTGTGAACTGTTTGTACTGGTACTGTACATATTGGTATCATTTACTGTGAGCTGTTTGTACTGGTACTGTACATATTGGTATCATTTACTGTGAACTGTTTGTACTGGTACTGTACATATTGGTATCATTTACTGTGAGCTGTTTGTACTGGTACTGTACATATTGGTATCATTTACTGTGAACTGTTTGTACTGGTACTGTACATATTGGTATCATTCACTGTGAACTGTTTGTACTGGTACTGTACATATTGGTATCATTTACTGTGAACTGTTTGTACTGGTACTGTACATATTGGTGTCATTCACTGTGAGCTGTTTGTACTGATACTGTACATATTGGTGTCATTTACTGTGAGCTGTTTGTACTGATACTGTACATATTGGTATCATTTACTGTGAGCTGTTTGTACTGATACTGTACATATTGGTATCATTCACTGTGAGCTGTTTGTACTGATACTGTACATATTGGTGTCATTTACTGTGAGCTGTTTGTACTGATACTGTACATATTGGTATCATTTACTGTGAGCTGTTTGTACTGATACTGTACATATTGGTATCATTTACTGTGAGCTGTTTGTACTGATACTGTACATATTGGTATCATTCACTGTGAGCTGTTTGTACTGGTACTGTACATATTGGTGTCATTTACTGTGAGCTGTTTGTACTGGTACTGTACATATTGGTATCATTTACTGTGAACTGTTTGTACTGGTACTGTACATATTGGTATCATTCACTGTGAGCTGTTTGTACTGATACTGTACATATTGGTATCATTCACTGTGAGCTGTTTGTACTGGTACTGTACATATTGGTATCATTTACTGTGAACTGTTTGTACTGGTACTGTACATATTGGTATCATTTACTGTGAGCTGTTTGTACTGGTACTGTACATATTGGTATCATTCACTGTGAGCTGTTTGTACTGGTACTGTACATATTGGTATCATTTACTGTGAACTGTTTGTACTGGTACTGTACATATTGGTATCATTCACTGTGAGCTGTTTGTACTGGTACTGTACATATTGGTATCATTTACTGTGAACTGTTTGTACTGGTACTGTACATATTGGTGTCATTTACTGTGAGCTGTTTGTACTGGTACTGTACATATTGGTATCATTTACTGTGAGCTGTTTGTACTGGTACTGTACATATTGGTATCATTCACTGTGAGCTGTTTGTACTGGTACTGTACATATTGGTGTCATTTACTGTGAGCTGTTTGTACTGATACTGTACATATTGGTGTCATTCACTGTGAGCTGTTTGTACTGGTACTGTACATATTGGTGTCATTTACTGTGAGCTGTTTGTACTGATACTGTACATATTGGTATCATTCACTGTGAGCTGTTTGTACTGGTACTGTACATATTGGTGTCATTTACTGTGAGCTGTTTGTACTGATACTGTACATATTGGTGTCATTTACTGTGAGCTGTTTGTACTGATACTGTACATATTGGTATCATTCACTGTGAGCTGTTTGTACTGATACTGTACATATTGGTATCATTCACTGTGAGCTGTTTGTACTGATACTGTACATATTGGTGTCATTTACTGTGAGCTGTTTGTACTGATACTGTACATATTGGTGTCATTCACTGTGAGCTGTTTGTACTGGTACTGTACATATTGGTGTCATTCACTGTGAGCTGTTTGTACTGGTACTGTACATATTGGTGTCATTTACTGTGAGCTGTTTGTACTGGTACTGTACATATTGGTGTCATTTACTGTGAGCTGTTTGTACTGGTACTGTACATATTGGTGTCATTTACTGTGAGCTGTTTGTACTGGTACTGTACATATTGGTATCATTTACTGTGAGCTGTTTGTACTGATACTGTACATATTGGTGTCATTTACTGTGAGCTGTTTGTACTGATACTGTACATATTGGTGTCATTTACTGTGAGCTGTTTGTACTGGTACTGTACATATTGGTATCATTTACTGTGAGCTGTTTGTACTGGTACTGTACATATTGGTATCATTTACTGTGAGCTGTTTGTACTGGTACTGTACATATTGGTATCATTCGCTGTGAGCTGTTTGTACTGATACTGTACATATTGGTGTCATTTACTGTGAGCTGTTTGTACTGGTACTGTACATATTGGTATCATTTACTGTGAGCTGTTTGTACTGGTACTGTACATATTGGTATCATTTACTGTGAGCTGTTTGTACTGGTACTGTACATATTGGTATCATTCGCTGTGAGCTGTTTGTACTGATACTGTACATATTGGTGTCATTTACTGTGAGCTGTTTGTACTGGTACTGTACATATTGGTATCATTTACTGTGAACTGTTTGTACTGGTACTGTACATATTGGTATCATTCGCTGTGAGCTGTTTGTACTGATACTGTACATATTGGTGTCATTTACTGTGAGCTGTTTGTACTGGTACTGTACATATTGGTATCATTTACTGTGAACTGTTTGTACTGGTACTGTACATATTGGTATCATTCGCTGTGAGCTGTTTGTACTGATACTGTACATATTGGTGTCATTTACTGTGAGCTGTTTGTACTGGTACTGTACATATTGGTATCATTTACTGTGAGCTGTTTGTACTGGTACTGTACATATTGGTATCATTTACTGTGAGCTGTTTGTACTGATACTGTACATATTGGTGTCATTTACTGTGAGCTGTTTGTACTGGTACTGTACATATTGGTATCATTTACTGTGAGCTGTTTGTACTGGTACTGTACATATTGGTATCATTTACTGTGAGCTGTTTGTACTGGTACTGTACATATTGGTATCATTTACTGTGAGCTGTTTGTACTGGTACTGTACATATTGGTATCATTTACTGTGAGCTGTTTGTACTGGTACTGTACATATTGGTATCATTTACTGTGAGCTGTTTGTACTGGTACTGTACATATTGGTATCATTTACTGTGAGCTGTTTGTACTGGTACTGTACATATTGGTATCATTTACTGTGAGCTGTTTGTACTGGTACTGTACATATTGGTATCATTTACTGTGAGCTGTTTGTACTGGTACTGTACATATTGGTGTCATTTACTGTGAGCTGTTTGTACTGGTACTGTACATATTGGTATCATTCGCTGTGAGCTGTTTGTACTGGTACTGTACATATTGGTATCATTTACTGTGAGCTGTTTGTACTGGTACTGTACATATTGGTGTCATTTACTGTGAGCTGTTTGTACTGGTACTGTACATATTGGTGTCATTTACTGTGAGCTGTTTGTACTGGTACTGTACATATTGGTGTCATTTACTGTGAGCTGTTTGTACTGGTACTGTACATATTGGTGTCATTTACTGTGAGCTGTTTGTACTGATACTGTACATATTGGTATCATTTACTGTGAGCTGTTTGTACTGGTACTGTACATATTGGTATCATTCACTGTGAGCTGTTTGTACTGGTACTGTACATATTGGTGTCATTCACTGTGAGCTGTTTGTACTGGTACTGTACATATTGGTGTCATTCACTGTGAGCTGTTTGTACTGGTACTGTACATATTGGTGTCATTCACTGTGAGCTGTTTGTACTGGTACTGTACATATTGGTATCATTCACTGTGAGCTGTTTGTACTGGTACTGTACATATTGGTATCATTTACTGTGAGCTGTTTGTACTGGTACTGTACATATTGGTGTCATTCACTGTGAGCTGTTTGTACTGGTACTGTACATATTGGTATCATTCACTGTGAGCTGTTTGTACTGGTACTGTACATATTGGTGTCATTTACTGTGAGCTGTTTGTACTGGTACTGTACATATTGGTGTCATTCACTGTGAGCTGTTTGTACTGGTACTGTACATATTGGTATCATTTACTGTGAGCTGTTTGTACTGGTACTGTACATATTGGTGTCATTCACTGTGAGCTGTTTGTACTGGTACTGTACATATTGGTATCATTTACTGTGAGCTGTTTGTACTGGTACTGTACATATTGGTATCATTTACTGTGAGCTGTTTGTACTGGTACTGTACATATTGGTATCATTCACTGTGAGCTGTTTGTACTGGTACTGTACATATTGGTGTCATTTACTGTGAGCTGTTTGTACTGGTACTGTACATATTGGTGTCATTCACTGTGAGCTGTTTGTACTGGTACTGTACATATTGGTATCATTTACTGTGAGCTGTTTGTACTGGTACTGTACATATTGGTATCATTCACTGTGAGCTGTTTGTACTGGTACTGTACATATTGGTATCATTTACTGTGAGCTGTTTGTACTGGTACTGTACATATTGGTATCATTTACTGTGAGCTGTTTGTACTGGTACTGTACATATTGGTATCATTTACTGTGAGCTGTTTGTACTGGTACTGTACATATTGGTGTCATTTACTGTGAGCTGTTTGTACTGGTACTGTACATATTGGTGTCATTCACTGTGAGCTGTTTGTACTGGTACTGTACATATTGGTATCATTCACTGTGAGCTGTTTGTACTGGTACTGTACATATTGGTGTCATTCACTGTGAGCTGTTTGTACTGGTACTGTACATATTGGTATCATTTACTGTGAGCTGTTTGTACTGGTACTGTACATATTGGTGTCATTTACTGTGAGCTGTTTGTACTGGTACTGTACATATTGGTGTCATTTACTGTGAGCTGTTTGTACTGGTACTGTACATATTGGTATCATTTACTGTGAGCTGTTTGTACTGGTACTGTACATATTGGTGTCATTCACTGTGAGCTGTTTGTACTGGTACTGTACATATTGGTGTCATTCACTGTGAGCTGTTTGTACTGGTACTGTACATATTGGTATCATTTACTGTGAGCTGTTTGTACTGGTACTGTACATATTGGTATCATTTACTGTGAGCTGTTTGTACTGGTACTGTACATATTGGTGTCATTCACTGTGAGCTGTTTGTACTGGTACTGTACATATTGGTGTCATTCACTGTGAGCTGTTTGTACTGGTACTGTACATATTGGTATCATTTACTGTGAGCTGTTTGTACTGGTACTGTACATATTGGTATCATTCACTGTGAGCTGTTTGTACTGGTACTGTACATTCTGCTATAATTATTTGCATTACTATTTGTTTTTTCTTCAGATAAATCTGATAATTGTTGCTCGGTCTCTTTACTCATTTATTTAGTAGAGTGTCCACACAGCTTCTCATTCTACATATACATAGAGGTATACTGGTGGCTTTACAGCCTACATTTGATTCATTATCTCTGATCCCCACGCTCAGTTTGGTCGTTGCCACAGTGCAACACAACACCACTGACGCTAGGTGGCGCCAAGCTAAAAAAAACGGATTCCTTTCTGTTGCCTCTTGTGTTTAGTTTGTAGTTGCCGTCCATTTTAGTTCCCCTTTGTGTATTACTGGGTTTGGCTGCCACTGTATCTGCTCGCTCGTGTGTCCAGTTTGTTCCGTTAACACCTTGTTTAGTTATTATGATGAGTACAGTTATGTTGACCTCTACAGGTCGACTTTTTCATGTATTGTTTTTTGGTAAATAAAAACCCATGATTTTGTCAACAACTTTGTCAGCTGTGTCCTTTTTGCCTCACTGCTTGGTCCCTAGTCTCTATATACAGAATGTAGAGTCTGTAGGCAAACCCCGGAGATCTTGCCTCCAGAAGAAGAGCAGAAGAGCCCTGGTTTGCGGTTGTAGGCTGTCTGTAGTCTGCGTGATACTGACCAATCGCGTTTGAGCCGGCTGCAGTTGTTGCCAGGTTAAACGGTCCGTGTGGTGAACTAACGAGGCGGAACATAACTGCCGTCACTGCAAACTCTGAATCCATCGCAATGGTTCAGCATATTTACTTAAATATAAACGGAAGTCGGAAATGGAAATTCGCCTCCTAAAGCCAGAATGCCAAAAAATCAGGGGTCTGCCCCCAGAGGCTGTATCGCAATACAGCCGATGGGTTCTGAGAATGCGTGGTCCCTAACACGTCCCCAGAGAACACTGGTGTCTAAAAAGCCGCTGATACAAAGTGATGACTCGCTAAAAAACAACCGGCTTTGTTGTTTGCTGGTGTTGAGCAGTGTCTGCAGCTTAGCAAGCATCTAAGGCAACACACCCTCCACCTCCTGATGATGAAGTCAGCTCATATACTACGTCACTCTATAAACAGATATGATGCGTATGAAACATAAACATGTAACATATTGTAGGTTTGCAGAGACGTGCAATGTCACATTTTCTCCTGGCGACTGGACTGATGAGTCTGAACCTTCAGCCACAACTGATCAATACAGACCGATCAATGGAGGACACCTCACAGGATCTAACAGGAAACCATCTGGAAGTCTGCAATAACTAAAACAAAGATATCACAGGTGACAGAAACCAGCCGGCAGTGTTGGAATATAACTGAGTACATTTACTGAAGTACTGTACTCAGCAGTAAGTACAAATCTGAGGTACTTGTACTTCACTCGAGTTTGTTCCTGCCATGTCACTTCCTCCGTCTACTCCACTGCAGTTATGTGACGGCTGTAGTAACTTTACACGTTAAGATGTTGCACACAAACATGAGTCACGCTGTTATTTTACTGATTATACTCACACACATGTACTGAAGCAACATTCTGAACACAGGACAGAGTGTTTGACACTGTGGTATCAGTGCTCTTAATGCGGTGACAGGTGACAGAGTACTTCCTCCATCACTTCCTGTCATTACAGACACATCTGCAGCTGCGGCTCCTCCACTACATTTATTTGATTTCATTCACACGGCCATAAAACACACACAGCAGATTTCAACCCGCTTCATTACACAAACAACATTCATATTCTCCTATTGTGTGTTGCAGGTTAAATATTTTATCATCGGGACGTCCCAGCGGCCCCGTGAATCTTTAAACACAACCTTCATAATTTATATTCACTGATCAATAAACCATAACAGTTTTATGGATCAAACCGGCAGCGTGTTCACAGCAGAGCCGGGAAATCAGGACTGATAGGAGCTGGCCACACACACACACACACACACACACACACACACACACACACACACACACACACACACACACACACACACATCCATGCTTGTGTGTGTGTTTGTTACCTGAATAATTTATACTCGGGGTAAACTGGCACAGGGTTATTAACAGTGAAGCTACACACTCAGATGTACACACTCAAAAGACAAACAAACTTAATCAAATGTAAATATTGACAATATTTACATTATTGTTTTTAATGATTAATGAAGGTCGTGGTGAGTTCATGGACACATTTACTTTAAGATAAAACTTTCTGCCCTTTCAAACTCAGATATGATGCGATGACCTCGGAGGAGACAGGAGTTATTAAAAGGTGAGTAAATAAGTAAAAATGAGTTTTTAAGGGTCTAGAGGACGTGGGGCCCTCATGCCACCCTCATGCAGTCTGTTTCTGACAGTGTGGTCAGAGACATGCACACCAGCAGCCTGCTGGAGGTCATGTTGTAGGGCTCTGGCAGTGCTCCTCCTGGTCCTCCTCACACAAAGGAGCAGATAGCGGTCCTGCTGCTGGGTTGATGCCCTTCTACGGCCCTGTGCAGCTCTCCTGGTGTAACGGCCGGTCTCCTGGTGTCTGGTATCAACCTGACTGGGCTGCAGGTGCGGCCTCATGCTACCAGTAGTGCCAAGGACACTAGCAGAAGACCAAACTAGAGAAGAATCAGTGAGGAAGGATAAGGAGAGAGCAACTGTCTGTGGACACCACATGTAAAACCACTTCCTGTTTGTCTCTTTGATTTGACCCAAAGCAGCTGAAACTGATTCACAGTCACTGGACTGAAGTTTGACTGACTTCCTGTCAGACTGTGACCAATAAGGGTTCCCTTCAGATTTCTGAGCAGTGTATTACGTTTGGAGAGTTGTAAAGCACGTATACTGGGACACAGGCGTATCAAAAAACTTAAGGTAACTTAGGTAACACTAGCCCCTTTTACACTGCCCGATTTTCGACGAATGTTGGGCCGTTTTGCCGGCCAGCTGCGAGCGTTTAGACACACAGAGCCGGATTGGCGAGTTGATCCGAGGCGCCCAATTTTCCACCTCGTAGGGTAGACATATTGGTGGAACCTTTTAGTTTAAACAGACCGAGGCGGCCTTCTGCAACGGGAGGAGCTGTTGATGACTTGTGGGAGGGGCTGTTGATGACGCTGCACGTGCGAGCCACTGGCGGTGGATAAACAGGAAACAGCTGATAGCAGGAATTAGCGAGCAGCTAGTAGCAAGAGGGAAACACAAACCTGACAGACACTGTAAAGATGAGCAACTGGGGAGACAAGGAATTGCACGCCCTCCTTGTCCTCGCAAACGAAGAGGCCATTAACCGTCAGATGACGGGGACGGTGAAGGACGGGCCGACTTACGAGAGAATCACCGAAGGACTGACCAGCCGCGGCTTCCCTCCCACGTCACTGTTTACGTCACACGCTGAGCTACACGTTTTGTTACTTGCTCACGCCCCCCATTGCCCCGAAAAAGGCACATTCTGTATAAACAAAAGTAGGTAGGCGGCATTTTGCTGCACTCCCCGATTTTGTGTTTATACTGCCAATGCTGAAAAAAGACTGATTGGGCTTTCCTGCAAATTTGCACAACTCCTGTTTAAAAAGGGCTCGTGGTTCGCTCCTCTTTAAACAGTCTGTATTGTCACATAGTCACGTATATAATCACACCACCATGGAGAGGGCTGAGCGACGTTGTATAAGCCTTTAGACAAGTCCAGAACATCATCAAGGTCTTCATCTTATCTTTAACCTCCAGACACCCTGAGCCTCCTCACATTGAGCAGACCGTGTGAAGGACTCTTCATTCCCTCTAAATATGATGTCTGATAAATGTTCTACCACAGTTACTGACTAAAACCACCTCCGTTTGTTTCTCTGTGAAGTGACAAAGATAAAAGTTGAGTCCCTGTTTCAGCACCCGTCAGCTCTCCTGAGGACGAACACATCAGACGACACACAGGGACACAGGAAGTGCATAATGAAGCTCAACACATCCTAAAAGGTTTTTAATAGCCTGAAAGACATTGATCTGTGTGCTAATAAAACACTCTGCTCCTATTGCTCCTGTGAGCCCAATATTCAGCTGTAATAATAAAGAGAAGGAGGGGGACTCTGTTTAACATCATACAGCTCGACTGCTTACTGTACATGTATGTCTCATTGATTTACTGGTTTAATTACGCACTTTATAACACGCCGCTGAACGCAGCCGGCCTCATTAGTATCCAACAACCACCCAAAACTTTACACCTATATAGGTCATCTGTCCCACGCTCTGTGGTTTCGGTTTGGTGAAGTTTGACCAAAGTTTTAGGACCACTTGGTTGAAGTTGTGGTTGTTAAAAACAAATGCCTGTTGACAGAACCAACCAGCTCGTCTTCATCAAGTCTTCTCCTGTAAAACTGTAAAATACTTACTTTAGCCATCTGTCTTATGTGGCCAGCTACTGTTAGCATGCTAACATGTCGTAGCTTCTCTTCTTAGTTTTCAATTATGTCATTTTACTATATGTTAGCTAACACTGGCTCATTGGTGTAGCTAGCTAACTGACAGTAAACTGAGGGAAAAGATTGTAGCTCAGTCAGGAGCACTTTAGTCAAAGAAAACTATTTCCATTACAGTGATGTATTTGGAGGTATGGCTCTGTTCTGGGGTCTCTCTGCCCTTCATCAGGCGTACACAGAAAGCCTAAGGTGGAGAGAGCACACCCTTTCGCCCTTCCATGCGTCTACATGGAAAGCTTTACTGTACGTTCAAACCAACAGCGACCAGAGCTTCAAAAACAGCGGAGGTCATTCATTTCATTTCAATGAGAGCTCAGCGACTTGGGCAACCAAAGCGACCGGAGCAGCTCTGGAGAGGAGTTAAAACTTGTTTAACTTCATGGTAAAGAGCTGTGATGTGGTTCGGCGACAACCAATCGGAATGCTGACGTGCTACGATGAAGCGGATCCCAGAGAACAAGCCATGTAACTTTGGTTACTACAGCACACTTGTTCCAACAGTGGTTGGTTGCAGAGACCAAAATAAAAAACCCAAACCCCATGGCGATGGTGTCTTCGAATGCACAAGACGGCAGCAGCACACATCACAGCAGCAAGATCATCTTCCATGTTGAGTTGATACGATTTTGGGGGGTAAGCATAACTTTCTGTCGGCCAACAACAAGCAGCCAAAACCATTGTCAAACAGAAGCCGTCAGTGACGTTTGCTGGGTCTGTGATGATTTGATACTGTGAACAATAATGCGAGTGCTAACTTTAGTTTGCTAGTTAACGTTAGCATTCACTGGGTAGTAATTTGCTCCTAGCTACGGTGGCACATTTTAATCAGTATTGACATTGTGGCTTAAGTTTGGTTTATGTGTCACGTTCAAAAGAAGAGGCACGTAAAAAAACAAAAAAAAAGCCATTGTCACCTCCGGTAAGTGCAAAACAGCTGTCTGCGACTTGAGACAACACTACCCTGCTGAAATTAGTGCACCACACAAGAAGTACATAGTGAGCATAGTGTACTTAACTGAAGTGTACCAAAGGAAGTATGCGTTTTGAGACACACTACCAGTCAGGAAGTGAGCATACATGTCTGTGTCGTGGTTTTCAAACAGTCTGGACGTTTCCATCCAACCAGACTAAAGAGGAGTTTTCAAACTAAAACAGGTCAGCAGTGTTCTCAGAGCTCTCTGTTTTAGGTGTGTTGGGCACTAGATGTAAACGCAACAATAGTTACATGTTTTAAAACAATTTCTCGTCCTCTACAGTCGCCATCTTTCTGACGTAGCTTAGGCAACATGAGTGTGAGTGCTAACCTTAGCTTGCTAGCTAATGTTAGCATTCGGTAGTTAGCTAATTTGACCCAGCTACAGCAGCACATTTTAATCAGCAGTGACATTGTGGCGTAAGTTTGGTTTATGTGTGGGCGGAGATAGCGGTCAGATGTTGGTGATAACGCTCCACCATCTGTTTGTAATTTGTCGTTTAATATTTAAAGGGCCAGTGTGTAAAATGGGTTGAAAACAGTGACATCGGTGGTCAAATTCTAGATTGCAGGGCTCACTCGCTCACCCCTCCCGTCGGGTAAATGACGGTGGCCTCGTAGGGACAAAAAGCCTTGCGCATGACTTTTTCAGGAGTAGGTCCATCTAGTGACGAGGTGAATGTTTATTTAGAAATCTAAACCATGTTACGATATTGTAATGAATCCCTCACGAGCAGGAGACCAGAGGAGCGTTTGGGAAAAAGGCCCGTTTATTTGAGCACTCCAGAAACTCCGGTAACACTCCACTCCGTCCCAAACTCTGACTCTTCTAGCGTAACAGACACACTTCATACACACATACTCGTTTACCATACCTAGCGGGTACCCCCTCCCCTCTCTGCTCCACCAATCTCCAGCCCGCACACTGACTGACAGCGTAGCCTGTAAACAGAGCTCAGCTGTTTATTTAGCCCGGACTATAGTAGCTGCAATGGACGACTTTGAACGTGATTTTGAAGAGTTTCTTGTAGCGGACACAGACCCAGAGCCATACCTGTTTGAGCCGGAGCATACAGATGAGGAACTCCATGTGTTTGATGCTGAGCGGGCGAGAAGAGAGGCTGAATGCACAGAATGGGATTCGGTGCTACTGCTACCATCGTTGGGGAGATATATCATCAGGAGGAAAAGCGCCGCAGAGAGTGCATCACAAGGAGTGAAGTTGCATCTTCTTTTCCTCGCAGATGACGGTTCAGGTTCATTCTCTCCTGTTGCGTGGTAAGTGTGGTCCATTCGCAAACATTATATATATATATATATATATATACATATATACACATATATATATATATATATATATATATATATATATAAAAATATATAAAAAATATATATAAAAATATAAAGCATAATTATAAGGCTACGAAAACCAAATGAATTTTATTTTATAGCGATCATACTCTTGTATAAACATATTAATGGGCAGAATATTCAGATTCAGATTTGACAATGAACCATGCCAAATATTACACCCTGGCCCTTTAAGAAGATGAAGAAGAAGACAGCAGTCCTGTTGAAATGAATGCACCATGCAAGAAGTACGTAGTTAGCATAACGTACTACACTGAAGTGTACTGATGGAGAGCAGAGCTTACAGGCTACAGAGTTAGCATGCTAACATTAACTTGCATCTGAGTTTATTTGGGAAACCCAGCTGCCAGAGACTGTCTGTGCTGGAACACCTGGATTCACCTGCTGTCTCTTTGCGCTCCCCTCCTGAAAAAGTCCAGTCTGCTCTGATTGGTCAGCTGTTGTAATGGAGAACAGTGCTACTTTCTACCATGATGAAAAATCACCTGCAAGAATCTGATCACAAATCAACATCAGCAACCAAGATGACGCGTTAGCATGTCGCTACATGTAGCTGTGTATGTAATGTAAACACTTGCAGTAGCGAGCCTGAAACAGATGACCATATAAAGAAGTCCGTCAGGAGCTGAAGTCAGCTGGTCTCACTGGAAACAAAGTTTTTAAATCACATTTATCTCATTATTTGAAACGTTGACCACATTGAACATTACAGATATGACAGAAATATGAATACGACCTATAAGACCATTAATATTTCTTTTTATATTGTTTTCTCTGAGAGGTCAATGTGAGAGGAGGCTGGTTCATTTTTTTTTGTAGCATCATCGTACCATTAATAATCAGACCAGTTGTTTTGAAGGAGAATAAAATGCTTAAACACAAACTGGCCCCCAGCTCTCACCACAATTAAAGAAATTCTTCAGGACACTTCTTAAAACTCCTGAGACTCAGGCCGATACACCAGACCTCCTCCTGTAATTTGTCTCAAGCCAAAATAGCTGTGAGTGTATTTAACAAGCAGTCAGGCTGAATATTTCATCACCTTCATCCCCCCGGAGGACGAACCCAGCTCTGCTGCTCCAGGAGTCAGCTGACTGCTCACACAGGCCCGTCCCATCATCATCATCATGACAGCTTTGTTTACTTGTTACCTGAGCGTGTCTCAGCAGGTGAGGCGAACCAATTACAGCCCGTCTCAGCTGTTTCACGGGGAATGTGCAGTGAAAGCAGACGGAAATGGGAGCAAAACTCTTCTGAAGCAAAATGTTTTCGCTGATTTCAGCATCTTGGCGCTAAGCACAACAAATTGTGTATTCCCCCTCCTCCGACCGGTTTCCCTGACACACACTGTTTCTGACTATAGAAATGTGTGTGTGTTTGGAGTGCTGTGTACAAAACGCACCTCCTGTGTGTTCTGTTCTCACTCACAGTTCAATATCTGCAGATACAGGTGAGAAAATCAGCAGCAGCTTTGTCTGGTTTCAATATTCTGTTGATGCAACAGCAACACTGATTCTCATCAAGGCCCTGAAAGCTTCAACATTTCTGAACACTGTCCAAACTGTGACTGCTACGTTTGTTCAAAATGAACAGTCGACAACAAGGTGAACTTTTCTCTCTCTGCCGCCCTCCATCCAAGGATTGTCAATACTGTTATCTGTTCTGTACACACGTCTATTGCACCTCTGTCTGACCTGATTTTTCCTCATCTGCTGTGAAGGTCAAAGGTCAGAGGGATGTCGTATGTTGTAAAGTCCTCTGACACAGATCTTGATTTGTGATATTGGGCTTTATAAGTAAAACTGAATTAAGGCATGGCTGTACGGGAAAAGAAAAGAGCTGCACCTCCTCTGAAAAAACTCACTGTTCACATCATAGACTGTAAGATGGACAACATGTCTCCACTTCCTCCCACTGTCATCATCATCCTCACTGTGACCTCGTCACATGTCCACGTTTGGTCATGGACTTTCCACGTCCACATATGACGTCCAAGGTACCCTGGGTGTGTTGGTTGTTGACGTTCTGGGACGCCGTGTCAACTTCAGCCTGTTACATGCATTGTCTGTTTTCAAAATACACTTCTGTTTTCACAGGAAATGTACAGTTTGATACAGTCTCTTTCAAAATAAAAGCACTGCGTCGGTACAGCACTGTGAATTGACTTTTTTTTCTCCTTCCAAAACACACATGTGGTTACGTTTAGGAAAAAAGAACAGGGTTTGGCTCTACATTCAAACAGGAAGTGGCTGTTGGACCCATCCACCTCCCTCCAACCCTACTCCAACTTCCGCCCCCTTAACTTTTATTGTTGTCCTGCCGCATTTCTTCCGGACGCTGCCGGGCACCATTACAGAATAACAGCGACTGGCAGCAAATCATTCCAACCTGAAAGGACGGCTTTTTTCATTGGTGTCTAACGCTGGGAGTCACTGACCAAGCGCCAGTATTCGACAGCTTCAGAGTGAGACCAGGTTGCCGCTATACGAAAATGAAGCCAAAATATCCCGATCATACGGCCGCTGCCATTTTGCACTGGTGACGTCAACTGGAGCCACTGTACACCCGTCTGACCAATCACAAGCAGCTCCATTGATCGCAAGCACACCCATTAGCACACATCACTGTTGATCCTGTTTTTAGAGCATCACAGAACAAATTAAAAATAAACTTAGCAGAAAAATAAGCACCTGAACAAACTGCAGCGTGACAAAACTGACTGAAGCCATCTTTGGGAAAAATGTATTTTAGAAATTTATAAACAAAAATCAAAGACCAGATGTTTTAATATTGACTCCTAGTTTATTCTGATGGATCTGTCACATAAACTGGCCTTCCCCGGGCTGACGTTATCGGTTCAGGGTTTAATCAACAACTTATTCACTGTGATTTAAGTTTCTGTTTCTTTCTTTATTCTTTTAGCTTAATTCTCTCAAACTGAGTGAATTCAATCAGATATCACAGACATGGAAACAACAGCCAAAACAGTTATTTGTCATTCTTTGGTGTCCGTTAGGATCTTTACAACCTGTGAGACTCCAGTTAAACTGAAGCGTTTTGGATCACTTAAATAACAGCAGCAATTATAGCTGCTGCGCAGTGATGGGTCGGGTCCGGGCATTTTTAGGCAATTCTGAGCAACAAGCAGAAGAATTGGAAGACATTTAGCAACACAATCTGCCTTTTGCATCAGCTGAGGCTTGAACTCAACCTCTGAGACTAAGAATCAATTTCTATCTCACTGAGCTAATTAGTCAGTGACAGTTCATGTGTAGCTTCACAAACTGACGTTCACTGTTGTGTAGGAAAGCAGCCATCCGTGCATGGAAAGGCAGATTTGAAACCACTGTAAAAAATTCAGTTATCAAAACAAAAATCTGAAAATACACATATTGCATCTAGACAGCATTGAGATGTTGGTAATTTGTTTGTAACAATGATTGATTTGCTCCATAAGTGAAAAACTGATGTTTAAAATTGCCATTTTTACATTGACTCCAATTGTTCACATTAGAGCAAAATTCAAAATGCTGTCAAAAATTCAGTTTTTCAGATAAAATTCTGAAATTTGCCACACATCATCTACCATGACTCTAGAATTTTGTCATTTTTTCATGAACATTGAAGATTTATTTAGCAAGAATTTGCATGTATATGTTTACAGTACTGTTTACAGTCAAACATTTTGATGCACTGTAGGCTCAATTTTTGATAAATCAAAAATCTGAGAAACATAGTTTGTGTAGGACAGTCTGAAGATGCTCTGTAGCAAGTTTGGTGTCAACTGAGCAAAAATTGTGGGAGGAGATAGGTTTAAGAAGTTTTACAGTTTTTGAAAAAAAACAGAGTGATGAACTTCATAATTTTTAATAGGTTTAAATCTACAAAAGTTTCTTCAGTATAGGGGCTACAGTTTGATGAAAGTTGTTAAGTTGTAGCACGTATGGTTGATTTGTTATGAATTTTCAAAGTTTTGAACTTTAGAGGCTTGCTGTAGCGCCACCATCAGGACTATTGGCTTGAGTTTACAGCTGAGGATATCTGGCATGAGACTGGACCTTTGTGCAAAGTTTGGTGAGTTTTCACCCATGGGAAGTATGATTTCAGAAGAAGAAGAAGAAGAAGAAGAAGAAGAAGAAGAAGAAGAAGACCTAGGATTAGGGTCCAGGCAGCTTAGCAGCTTAGCTGCCTGGACCCTAATAAAAAAAAAAGCAACTGACAAGTTAAAAAAAGAAAGTAGTTTTTGTGTGAGAGAAGCAGAGAACACATTGAAAACAAACAAGAGAAATCAGTGTGTTTGACAGAGACAGAAGCTCGGCTGCTGGTTGTTGTTGGATGACGCCCGTGGCTGAAAACCAGTTTCTCTGAAAGAATCAGACTCAAACTACAGAAATAAAAAGTAAAGCTGTGGAAAATTAACTGAGAAATATTTCAGCTCTGTTGTTTCACTGATTGATCATCAGAGCTTTAATCTTTACAGAGGTGCTGAACATTAATAAACTGATTGAATTTAAAGTTGGAACACAGCAAATTAACATTTTACATTACAATTTAAAAACTGAACGACTGAATCAAACAACTTTAAAACTACTTTTGATCCTGAAGTGGTGACAGAACAACAAGTAAAGGTAACGTGTGACCTGAACTAGCAGTCTGTCATGACCACTTGTAAAACATCAGAGCCTATCCCAGCTGACACTGGGCGAGAGGCAGGTTCACCTGGACAGGTCACCAGACTGTCACAGGGCTGACACACAGAGACAGACAACTATCAGACCGTTAATCTCACAGTCTGTAGGAGGCTTTACTCAGTGCATTAATGTGTGACCCAACATTTGCTGTGAGGATACACAGGAGCGTTAGCTTACCTTGGCTAACCAGGCGCTGCAGCTGCCTCACTGCTGCTTCCCACCTTCCTCTCCTCCATCCTGGGTGGCTGCAGCTCGTTGAACCGTCTGATCGCTGCCCTGCTCGTCGTCGATGCAACTTTGGTGTTCAATCTGCAGGAAGACAAAAAGTTCACTATTAACGATTAACTCTGAAGTACGAACAACAACACTCAACATGTCACTGCGTTCACAGGAGCGGAGCTGCTGACGCAAAATCCAACTTATACTAAACCCTCATTTTCCCTGAAGTGACAATCAGCAGTTAAACTGTCAAATGTAATGGATGTGTTTCAGTGCAGTGTGTCAGTAAACCAGGCTGCACAACACACCTGCAGTGTGTGATGCATGTCAAAAATATCTGCACTCTTTGTCTTGTATGGAAACGCAAAAACCAGCAGAGTCAGGACGCATCAGAAAAACACTGACAGGAAACATTTACTGCACAGTCGATACTTAAGTTGAGTCCACTTACAAACTTTACTTCAGTGAAGCTCTGAATGCAGGACTTTAACTTGTAGTAAAGTATTGTCACAGTGTTTTCTTTGGTACTTTTACTACAGTTAATGATCTGCATGCTTCTTCCAACAGTGGTCGTAGTTTTATTACATTTGTTCTCACCGTGTGCACACACAGTGAGACAGGAACAGCTCAGAGACTTACTGCAGACAGAGGACATGTGAGCTTACTGCGACAGGAAGCAAGTCCAAACAGGAGTAACTGGGAACCCAAAGACAGGAAAGCAAAAGCACTGAAAACCTGACACCGACTGTGGAGAAAGAGGCTGGTTTAAGTCCTGAGAGAGTGATTGGGGAACGAGACACAGGTGAGCAGGTGGAGTCAGGTGACTGGGAGCTGTGGGGAAACGGATGGAGAAAGACAGGTCTGCAGAGTTCCTGAATAATGCATCGGCCTGCAGGGGAAGAAGTGAGAAGTGTCTGGAGACCAGGACAGAGGGACAGACGGAGGGAAATAATAAGAGGTAGACGTTGTGACGGAGGTCAGGAAATTAGACCGTAACATGTCCAGATTAAAAAAGTGTATTCACACACACTTCCCTCTGCTGGAGACTGAACACTGAGTTATGATATATACTGCAGGACAGTGGATTTAAGACATGAGTGAGTGCTTTGGCACATGAAGTATACTCTGTTTATTGAAAGGAAGATGAACTCTGACTCAGATCATGAGATTAAAAGGAAGATTTCCACCTCTGTTTATTTGAACCTTCACTGCAGGACGGTTTCATCAGACGTTTTTCTAGGTGGACAAAATAAACTAGACAATGAGTTTCGTGTTTTAAAAAGCATGTTGACTTGAATGATGTATGTTAAAAAGAAAGCTTTGAAGGACAGGTGTCAGTTATTAATGTCAAAACAAATAAATATTAAAATGTTTTATATATTTTTTGTACTTTTTTTTAAGTTGGCAGGCCTTGGGTAATTTAATGGAAATATATGACTCGCAATGAAAAACAGGATTCATCAAAACATTAAGATTAATTTTAGTAAACCAATCAAAAACCACATTAGTTCATTCAACAAGACTGATATTAGTCAAAAAGACTGAAGTTGTTCATAGAACAAGGCAGGGTTTGTTGAACTATGCTGTTTGAACAATGTTCACTGAATTAATCTGAATTGAACTGAATAAGGGAACACTTTTATAGAAGTAATATAATTGGAAGTTGTGTTCCAGAAATATGCCACATTTGTAATGGATTGTCCAATCAGTACAAAACTTGCAGGATTTGTTAAATAATAAACACTAGTCCATAGCCATTGGTAGCTGTGTCACCTTCTACCTATGCCAGTCCTCAATGCCTATGTGCAGTTTCACATAGATTGACCACGTCAGTGAGTAGAAAAACGTGGGACAGACAGAATGACTGACTGACAGAATGACACACTGACAGTTTCCGTGATTATGTACAGCATACCATACCATGACTTAGTCATACCAAACATTAGAAACAACACCAACATTGGTCCACAGGGGGAGCCACAGCGATCGGTCGCATTTTAGCCATTTTGAAGCATTTTTCTGTTGTTATAGCGCCACCCAGTTGCCAATTAGAGTTAAATTTCTCCAGTCACCTTGAGGCGTCCTGTTCTACATATCTACCAAGTTTAGTAAAAATCCATATGGCGGTTAGGCCTAGATAAGAAATGAGCTCTCTAGCGCCCCCATTTTGTTTGATGGGCTCAATAATGGAGGGGTCCCCTCAGATTATGTGTGGTCATATGCCTACAAAGTTGCGTGGTGATGGGTGAAACCCTTGAGATGTTCTACACCTTTATGTGATGAGCCACGGCCTCCGCAATATTCATTGCCTTATAGAAGCTCAGTTTTAGGAAGTTTTCCAACTTTTGCCAAGAGGGAACTTTAGATATTGCTCCCTAGATTATGTTCACCCAGTTTCATGCAGATCGCTCAAACTTCCTAGGAAGAGATCCATTTGAAATGTTTTTCAAAAAATTCAAAATGGCGGAAAATCTATATAAGCAGAAGTTATGGGTTCTTGAGGCAAATGTGTTCCTCATGAGGAGAGGCATCTCTGTGCAAAGTTTCATGTCTCTACCACATACGGGGCATGAGATATGCCCATTCAAAGTTTGACATTTCAGTGGGTTGCTATAGCGCCCCCCTTTGGCCAATTGATGTAATATTGCTTCATTGGCATCCTCCCATGACCCTCTACCACTGTGCCAAATTTCACATGGATTGACCAAGTCAGTGAGGAGAAAAACGTGGAACACACACACACACACACACACACACACACACACAGAGTTTTTGTCATTATAGTAAGATGAACCACGTGTGTTGGGAGCCTCCAGCTCCAAACAAGTGAAAAGGCCTTTCCAAAACTTTTTCAAACGTCAACAAACTCTGAGGACTCTTTTTTAACAAAGCCATTAAAGCATGTCAACAAAATGTTTGTGCAGCTGACCAACAGGAAGTGACAGAGTCACGCCAAAGAAGAGCGTGGCTCGGTAGAGATTTGGACGTTAATGAATGAGCACCTGTCTGATCGTCATATAACCTGTTGAAGGTCTTGATTCTATCCAGCTTTCAACTTTTAAACATCTGTGCTGGCTCAAACCCCAGAACTGTATATTCAGCCTCATTCTTAGTGCAGCATGGCGCTCAATCTAAACTGAAGAGTAGCTAAATGAACCAATGTGCATAACCGGTCAGAAACAGTCTTGGTGTTTAGCTGATCAACGATGAGCGCCGCTGAGTCGTCTGTGTCCACTTTAAACATTAAGTTTCCTCTGTAAGTGTAAAACATAATGAAGACGGAGAGATTTACTTGATGTGACTGGATGGAAATATATGTCACACTTTAATTACATTCACTCAGTGATTTATGTTGTTGAGTTTAGGTGTCAGATGATGAAGGAGGGGTCCAATCTGACGACTGCAAAACAACATCAGAGTTCATTTAGAGACGGAGACCAAACACGTCTGTGAAATAAATGAGTTGAATTAGCAGCTCTGAGGTGAAGATGAGACACCAGACTTCCTCCCGTCTCTGTCTCTTCCCCTTCTTCTGCCTCTTCATCTTGTTTTCCATCCAGCTCTTCCTCACGTCCTCGCTGCCTCCGAGAGACGGTGAGAGGTAAAACCAGAGAGGCAGAGGGGGAGGAAAGAGAGGAGGAAGAGGAAGAAGAGGAAGAGAGGGGGCGGGAGGCAGAGGAGCCATTTTATAACTGAGTGACCTGGAAATGTCAGAGATGAGGAGCGAGAGTTTCTTCAGCACACACACACACACACACTTACACACACACACACACACACACACACACACACACACACACACACACACACAGTGTTCAGGGTGAGACAGCCCTGCAGGTGGTTCTCCGTCTCTCTTGTAAAAAGGACTTTTGCCTTTGAAGTGAGTGAATCAGAATCAAAAGGAAGCAACAGCAGGAAAGTTGTATTACATCAGCCGGGAGAGATGGTTCGCACGCTGGCGGCCCCACATGGCGGCGAGGGGGAACTGCTGGATGTCATCACCCCAACGTGGCGTCATGAAAGTTGTGTTCAAATATTTTGTTATTACTGAGCATGAAGTGCATCAAAGAGTCTGTATGTTGTTAATAATTTCCTGGAAAGAATAATTTAGTTTGGTATAAGACAAAGTTCTGAGAGTTCTGAGTCACAGTTTAAAACATACGGCAGATTTGTGGAAGAGCTGCCTTCAAAGAGCTGCTCCTTATAAAACCAAATGAATATATTTTCAGTTTTCAAGACTTTTTTGTGGCGTGGGTCTGTTGGCGTCATCACACTGTGACCTCCAGCATGACCTGAGGCGGTTTACAGCTGGTTTGCAGCCAAGTGTGAAGCGGTGGGGATGAGAGTCAGCTCCTCCAAATCTGAGGTCAGGGTTCTTGGAAAATGGTGGATTGTTCCCTCTGGGTTGGGAGAGAGTTACTGCCTCAAGAGAAGGAGCTCAAGTATCTCTGGGTCTTGTTCACGTGAGGGTAGAATGGAGCGTGAGATGGATCGGTGGTTTGGTGCAGTGTCTGCAGAGATGTGTAAGCTCTCGATGTCCTGGTCCATCTGCGTCCCAACCCTCACCTATGGTCATGAGCTCTGGGTAGTGACTGAAAGAATGAGGTCACAGATACAAGCGTCTGAAATGAGTTTCCTCTGTAGGGTGTCTGGGCTCAGCCTTAGAGATAGGGGGAGGAGTCAGACATGTGGAGGGAGCTCGGAGTAGAGCCGCTGCTCCTTCATGTTGAGGTGGTTCAACATCTGATCAGGATCCTCCTGGTCCAGCTGGTAGGAGGCCCCGGGGCAGACCCAGAACACACTGGAAAGCCTCATTACAGAGAGGACGGTCTGGAGTGGTTTGCTCAACATTCTGCCGCCGAGACTCAGCTTTGGATGGGCAGTTGAAAATGAATAGATGACTTCTTTGCCAACAGAGGTGTCTGACAAATTGTTTGCCTGCAGATACATTTCACATTTTTGCATTTCCAGCTGACAGAAGACTCCCTGAGCCAATATTATTATTAAAGACCGAATTAAAGGTGCACCAACTGAGCATTTTCTTCATCAGTACAAGGCAGAATAAAGTTTATGCAAGTCATACTAGAAGCTCTGTGAAGCTGCACTTAGGTTGGCTAGTGTTTAGCTCTGAAGTAAATGCTAAGATCAGCATGCTAACATCGGGCTCAAGCACCGCAGGAAGCGTGTTGGACTTTGCAGCCAATTTTCTCTGTGGCCAAACTGTAGCATTAAAACGTTCGGGTCTGCACATGGCCCAAACTTTTTCTCAGAGACTAACATGGCGAAAGAGACATCTGTAAATCAGAAGACACATTTTTTTTTGAATGTCACAACTCCAACTCCATTTGGTCTGATGACACTTTGAAAGTCTACAAAAGCCACAGGATCAAATAATTTTATCGCCATTGAAGTAAGTGGAACGCTGAACACGAAGTGAGCTGCTCAGCTGGCAAAGTCTCTGCTGCTCTGGCTCTGTGGGCCCAATGATGCAGAAGACACAGATCATTTTATACCCAGGAAGTCGAACTTCTTTGGCCTCATGCAGCAACAAGCAACTTTCACAAGAATGAACAGGGGCCCCGTCTCCAACACTATTCAGTTTTCTTTAACCATCCATAGTAAGGCCCTCCAGGAACGTCCTTCAGCCTTGCTTCCAATATTTCCCAGTGGTCACTCGCAGTATTGCAGCGAAAAAAAAATCCCTGTGACCCCAAAATCATTTTCCCCACAGACCACCATTAAAGAGAGACGTCTGTAAAACTGTCGACACCTCCAGCTGCAACAAGCTCAGTTACGACTCTCTATTATGAAATGTGACACATGGAGGTTTTATATTTGTAAAACATTCATGGAGCCGAGAGAAGGATTTTAAAATCTGTCAGTGTGTCTCAGATCTCATCCCTCTGTACTAAACACTTAATATTTTGAGTGCACAAGTGCTTTAAGTGCGTTCACACTGCATAGTATGGAAAGATGCAGTGTAGCACTCACGCACTCAAAACGGTCCTTAAGTTGATTGGAATGACGAACACCTCTCACTATCAACGTTCGCCATCTTCGTGACATCACAAACTTCTCAACTTCTGACATGGCGGCTGGAGACGACCAGGAGTCTGATAGTTCCACAGGTTTTTTACACTAAGAACCAAAACTGTTGTCGAATAGAAGCCGTCAGTGATGTTTGTTGGGTCTGTGATGATTTGGTACCGCCAACAATAACGTGAATGCTAACCTTAGCTTGCTAGCTAAGGTTAGCATTCAGTAGTTTGCTAACTTGTTCCTTGCTACGGCGGCACATTTTAATCAGCACTGATGTTGTAGCGTAACTTTGGTTTATGTGTGGGCGGAGATAGCGTTCAAATGTTGGTGATAATGCTCCACCGTCTGTTTGCAGTTTGCCGTTTAAAGGAAGACGAAGGAGAAGAAGAGGCGGTTAAAAGAAAAAGCCGTCCCCACTTCTGATAAGTGTAAATTGGCAGTGCATGATTTGAGACAACACTACCCTGTTGAAATTAGTGCACCACACAAGAAGTACATAACGAACATAGTGTACTGCACTGAAGTGTACTGATGGAAGGATGTGATTTGAGACTTGGTGTTTAGTAGCTGTAACTGTTTTTGTAGTGAATTATTTATTCTTATCTTAAGATGGATTTTTTAAGTGTTGGTCTCGACCCGATTTTAAAATGTTCTTGTCATACCCCCCGTTACTGCCTCCACAAGGACCAAAATAATCTTCCATGTTTTCATACAAAGAGCATTTTAACTGCAGGACTGTCCAGCACCATCCAGAATAAACATTTAGCAAAATAATTAGGAGCACTCCGTGTCGAAGGCTCAGTGTTTTGGTGATGCTGCTGGCCTGTTTGGCTTCATGTGTAAAAGCCTGGAAAATGAAAATGCCAACACGCTGTACTGGCACAGAGGAGCACAGAGTCTGCCAGCAGAGCCTCACAAACAGAATGAATGATGAATCATTACAAAGCTTTGGCCTGAAAAATAACCACGACTGGACCAACATTTCTGTCCTGAATGGAGTTTGTTTGTTTGTTTGTTTGTTTCCAGCAGGGCTGGTGTTCAGAAACCACGTTGACGACCTGGTGTGAGGAACACAAAGAGCTCCGCACTAACGAACAGGGAGTGTTATTTTGGTCTGATGAGTTGTTTTTGTAGACCTTTGTGAAGGACTGAAGAAAAGTCAGAGGATCAACCAAAGTCAGCAGGACTAATCATCAGGGCTCTCTTTTATAAACACTGCGTACGCACAAAACGAGGTCTGAAAGACTCGCACGCCACTTCTCACGCAAAAAAACTGTGATCTATAAAAACAGACTTGATGGGAGAAACTTTGATGCAGGCTTACCAACATTTGGAGATGGAAAATTGGCGACACAGATGGTGAGGTGGAGCCTGATTGTCAAAACTGTTTTTTGGCCGTTGTCCGTACGTGCATTTTAAGTTTCCTACGCTCTGTTTTATAAATGCGACCCCTGCAAACTGAGGACATAGTACGAAATTTGTTGTCAATTCTTCCGGTAGATGTAAAAATACTTCACAGGATAAATAACAGCGTAACAGGAAACTGAAGGAATCACAGAAGTCATCAAGATCAATCGTCCAGGCAACGCAGATATCTGTCGCAAATTTCATGACAACACGTCCAGTGGTTGTTGAGGAGTTTTATTACTGTTACTGTTTTACTGAAAACAAAAAATCTCAACCCTCAATCGCCACTGAGGGAAAAGTCTACGGACCACCAGCGTCAGTGGGATCAACCTCTGAGGACCGAGAATAAAACATTTCAAAGCAATCTGTCCAGTGCTTGAGATATTCAGTCTGGACCAAAGTGGTGAACCAACCAACAGGCCGACATCAGCGTCCCTGTAGTCACACCAATAACTGAAAACGTGACAGTTGCAATTATACGTTAAAAGACACCTCAAACATTGTGCTGAAGACAACACATCAGCAATAACAATGTAACGTTAGCAAGTTAGCTAGTTAGCCACTGAGACATTAGCTGTGTTCGAAACCGTCCACTCACTCGCTCACTATTCCCTATTTCGTGTTTACTATATAGTGCACTACATGGGGAACGACTGAACGAGATTTCGGACACTAACTGAAATTTTCTGAACGTCTTTGCGTCAGTAGCTGCGCCGCATACTCCTGTGACGCAAGTGGACGCGCCGAGCATCATGTAAACAAACCAGGCGCTTTGAGGATGATCAAACTGTATGGTGGTTGTACTTTTTGTCAATAAATTGTTGAAATGTCAATGGTGTGGACATTTGGTTTTGTCAGCTACGGTTGTGTGTCTGCATTGTGAGCTGTAATAGCTCACAATAGTGCACGAGCTACAAGCTACCTGACTCATGCGAGCTAAGTGGCTATTGTTAGCTTGTGAGCTAACGTTACCGGCTAGCATCCTATTCATTTCTTTTCTTTTCGCATTGCATTGTGGTATACGGGAGTAAAATGTAGGGTACATCGTTTGTTCACTCACATTTGCTGTGCATTGTGGGTATTTTATAGTCCACTATATAGTGAATGAAACTAACCGCGGAGAATTCGTGCACTATATCTGTGATAGGGAGCGATTTTGAACACAGCTAACGACATATTTGGCCTACAAGCAGTTTTTTTTTATCCGTGTCATAAAAAAAAGGACCCGAATACAGTGAGACAACACTTAAAATAAAGAAATAATTAGTTTATTTCCTTTATTAATCCCCCTGAGGGGAAATTCAATGTTTTCACTCTTGCTTGTCAATTACACACAGGTCCGAAAGACACACACATGCACAAACAGGACCTATACATGCACAAAGTGGAGAGATGTCAGAGTGAGGGGGCTGCCCTTGGTGAGGCGCCCCGGGTGGTTGGGGGGTTTGGTGCCTTGCTCAAGGGCACCTCAGCAGTGCCCAGGAGGTGAACTGGCACCTCTCCAGCCACCAGTCGGCGCTCCATATTTGGTCCGGACGGGGACTTGAGCAGGCGACCCTCCGGTTCCCAACCCAAGGCCCTATGGACTGAGCTACTGCCGCCCCACCAGCCACTGCCGCCATGATGATCATGATTTTAAATCTTTATAAACTAGAAAACGTGGGATCTTTTGTGTCTTGTGCAGCCGTCCTGCCGAGGATTCTCAAAGCCCGAATTATGGCACCCTGAAAAACCTCTGCACTTTGTCTGATATTAGTGGGAAAGGCATCCGTCACTCACAGCGCTTGCTTTTACTTAACAACACTTCTTCTTTACAGCTAAATATAAATGATAGACGCCTCTTGTTAGAAGGTTGAACAGCTGCTAAAAGGATGGTAGTTTACGTACGCTGTCGGAGAGGGACCGGCTCTCCTCTTATGGAGACATCGCACATCTAGAGCTTTGTACAGCACGTCTAAGCTGCTAAGACACAAGCTAATGCTCAGATACAAGCTAATGCTCAGACACAAGCTAATGCTCAGATACAAGCTAATGCTCAGACACAAGCTAATGCTCAGACACAAGCTAATGCTAAGACACATACTAATGCTCAGACACAAGCTAATGCTAAGACACATACTAATGCTCAAACACAAGCTAATGCTCAAACACAAGCTAATGCTAAGACACAAGCTAATGCTAAGACACATACTAATGCTCAGACACAAGCTAATGCTAAGACACATACTAATGCTCAGACACAAGCTAATGCTCAGACACATACTAATGCTCAAACACAAGCTAATGCTCAAACACAAGCTAATGCTAAGACACAAGCTAATGCTAAGACACATACTAATGCTCAGACACAAGCTAATGCTAAGACACATACTAATGCTCAGACACAAGCTAATGCTCAGACACATACTAATGCTCAAACACAAGCTAATGCTCAAACACAAGCTAATGCTCAGACACAAGCTAATGCTAAGACACATACTAATGCTCAGACACAAGCTAATGCTCAGACACATACTAATGCTCAAACACAAGCTAATGCTCAGACACAAGCTAATGCTCAGACACATACTAATGCTCAGACACAAGCTAATGCTAAGACACATACTAATGCTCAGACACAAGCTAATGCTAAAACACAAGCTAATGCTCAGACACAAGCTAATGCTCAGACACAAGCTAATGCTCAGACACAAGCTAATGATAAGACAGACACACAATATCATTTGTTGTTCTTACCTGCTTGAATTGTTAAACATATATCTTATGCAAACTATTTGTTCTGTATTTCCTTTGATGACTTTGTATGTGTACATATATTTCATGTATCCTCGCGGCTCTTTCTGTGAATATCATCACAGATGATGGAGGAAATTGGTATATATTATTTTTCTCTCTTTCTCTGCATGTTCTGGTTTGTGCTTGTTCTCAGTCCGTGTACATTGTCTTGTAGGGCTGCGATTAATAGTAATGATGGTGACGTCATCTGTTAAAAGCCTCCCGTTGTCGGATACGACATGAAACTACTCCAGTTAGCTCAATCATGTTGTAACTAAGACATCCACTGGAAAAAATATTTTTTTTCACGTTGACGAGACGGCATTACTGGAGCAGTCGCTATGGACACGGAGCTTGCTGTTTCTGTAGGTACACATTTCCTGGGGACACCTGTATGTCTCGGCCGCGCCCCCTCCATTGTGATTGGCTAAAGCGCAGCATTGTTCAAACTCAAAGCCCCGCCCTCCCCCCAGTCGTCTTTCACACAGGGCTGCTGAGAGATTCTACAGTGTAGACTGCAGAATCTGTCTTGAGAGATTAGTCAATGTCTGCTTGACTGTATTTGCAGCTGTGGTACTGTGGTCTTCCCTTGTCAGGGTTTAGGGGGTCGGGGTGGAGGGGAAAGGGAACAAGGGAGATGAAGGGGGCAGAGAAATGTCAGATTATTTCTTGTATTGTACATTTGTGACAGCAACACTGCTCTTCCTGACTGTAATATCGATCATAAAAAGAGCCCTCCACTTGTCGCCCCAACACTTCTCCCTCCCAACCAGAGTCGGACACTCGACATGAACGTGCAAAACGAGGGCAGAGAGAACTAAGCGGTAGCAACAGTGGGTGTACTGGGACTGTCTCTGAAATGCTTTTCTCAACAGAGAAAGTCTCTTTAACGACAGTGTAAAACTTTCAAAAACAGTTATTCAAATGAATCACAAAGAAATCCTGAGACTCGTAGGAGTTGTGAGTCACATGACTCCAGAAGATTTGTCCATTTTAATTTAAAGTCTAATCTGAATCTGAGGAAACTGTTTCATCCTGAGAGACGAACACACAACATAAAGTACAATTTAAACCCAAGCACACAGACGCTGCCCCCACAAGTGGGTTGATGTGGAACCAAAACTGACCACAAATGAATTCAGAGGAATAAATGAATAAATGCAGAGTGAGGTGTTTAATCAACAGAATTTATTTCTTTTGGCCCGTGTTTAAAAAATAATATCTCAGGCAGATTAAAACAGGCCCGAAGGTAGAATGAATAATCATGACGTCCACTCTGCAGTTTCTCTTTGAATAAGCACGCACACTTGTGACAGCGTGCCCACTCCAGTTACATCCCTTTACTTTTTATTTATTCATTCATGTTTTTCCTACAGTTCTGCTCATAATCAAGTCTCCACGTCGTTTGTTTACATTTGTCAGGAGAGTTTTTGTTTTACTCGCAAAGGCAAATGTTGGATGCCCTCAGGGTTTGTGTCTTCCTCTTACGCCTCAGTGTGAGTAATATAATTCATCCATTCATCCACCGGATCAGCCAGACAGTCTTTCATCCATCCATCCTGATATCCATTCATCTAGGAAAATAGCTAACCATCTATTCATTCATTCACCCACCTGTCTACCAGGGACGTTCACAGACATTAAACTAACCACAAATCAATTTTAAATGATTTCATATGAATGATTTTTACTCGTACTCGTCGTCCTCCACTTATCCGGGTCCGGGTCGCGGGGGCAGCAGCCTCAGCAAAGAAGCCCAGACAGTCCTCTCCCCAGCCACTTCCGTCAGCTCTTCCGAGGGAACCCCGAGGCGTTCCCAGGCCAGCCGGGTGATGTAGTCCCTCCAGCGTGTCCTGGGGCAGCCCCAAGGTCTCCTCCCGGTTGGACATGCCTGAAACACCTCCCAAGGGAGGCGTCTGGAAGGCATCCTTACCAGATGCCCGAACCACCTCAACTGGCTCCTCTCGATGTGGAGGAGCAGCAGCTCTACTCCGAGTCCCTCCAGATGTCTGAGCTCCTCACCCTATCCCTAAGGCTGAGCCCAGCCACCCTGCGGAGGAAACTCATTTCAGCCGCTTGTACTCGCGATCTCGTTCTTTCGGTCACTACCCAGAGCTCGTGACCATAGGTGAGGGTTGGAACGTAGATCAACCGGTAAATCGAGAGCTTTGCTTTCTGGCTAAGCTTCCTCTTCACCACAACGGACCGGTTAAGCGCCTGCATCACTGCTGACGCCGCCCCAATCCGCCTGTCAATCTCCCGCTCCATCCTACCCTCACTCGTGAACAAGATCCCAAGATACTTAAACTCCTCCACCTGAGGCAGGACCTCCCCCCTGACCTGGAGTGGGCAATCCACCCTTTTCCGGCTGAGGACCATGGCCTCAGACTTGGAGGTGCTGATTCTCATTCCAGCCGCTTCACACTCGGCTGCGAACCGCCCCAGCGAGAGCTGGAGGTCACTGTAAATGATTTTTAGATTAATGAAATAAAAAATCTGCACACTGTTCGTCAGTATAAAATCACTCTCCAAAGTGAACTGGATTCATCTGAAAATGCACTTTCTTTTCAGTATTTCTGCCGTCTGTCTACATTACGAGCCCAGAATCTGCAGGGAGCAAAACGCTTGATGCAGACAGAAAGCATAAACGAAGGGGAAAAGTGCATTTTCAAATGAATACAGTTCATTTTGGACAATGGTTTTATGTTGACAAACAGTGTGCAGTTTTTTAGGCACAAAAACCACTTGGTTATGGTTAGGAAAAAAATGTTAAATGGCTCATACATGGCAGGGAAACGCCGCAGTGTGTCGGTAAAAACACTCAGGTCAGTGCTACAAACACCAGTGGAAATGCTGCAGAGGGTCGCCATAAAACTGCGTCACTTTACAAATGCTGATAAGCCACGTATATATATATATGTATCTGTATGTGTGCTGCAAACATTGTCCTCTGCTGATTGGACTGATTCTAGAACATATCCCAAACTAGATTGCCCGTTACAGTCTAATTCCTGGGCTTCACCAGTAATTACTGAGTCACTGTAAAGTACGACAAACAACATTTGCATAATTAGTTTGTTCTTTGGAGAATTTATTTAGGTGTGAACACTTGACAGGACAGTTTGACAAAGAAAAAAGGCTGTTATCTCATTGGTTAAACCACTCGTCATTAATCATTTCCACAACCGTCAAAGACGTTACGGGAGCCCTCAACGGTCGGCACAACAAGCAAGCTGGCTTTTAAACCATCTCTCTGTTCATTCAAACATTCATTCATCTCTCAATCCGTTCATCCAGCCATTAATTCACCCATCAATTCATCCAGCCATCGATCGTCCACACATTAATCCACCTATCCACCAAGTCTTTAAGACATTCATCCAGCAATCTATCCATTGATTCATTCATTTATCCATTGAAGTAGCCAGCTTTTCATTCATTCATCATGCAGTCATCCTATCTATCTATCTATCTATCTATCTATCTATCTATCTATTCCTTTATCAGTCACTCCCTCTCTCTCTCTCTACCATCCACTCCTCCATCAGGTATCAGTTCATCCATACAGTCCATTCCTTTTTTTCTCTCTGACATACATCTGCTCTTTCCATTAATTCATCCATTCATCCCCACACTCCAGGGCGACTGTTCCCTGGTCTAACGGTGGACAGCTAGAGACAGAGACCCAGGTTTGGAAAAAGAATGGTCTCAGACGTTGCATCAAATCACATCATCACGCCAAATTACCCACGAGTCTCTGCTCATTTGTCTCCCGTTGTGTCCAATCTGTCCGTCTGGCTGCAACGCTCCGCTGGGCAGCACTGTTAGGCCTGACCGGCTTCTGGATCCTCCGCTGATAATTGGACCAAAGAAAAAAGGAAAAAAAAAAATTACAAAAAAAAAAGTGGAAGTGTATCTGCGGGGGACAGGAAGGAAGTGACACGCTGGAAACTGTCTGCTGCTAAATCCCTGTTTGATATTGTGGCAGTTTACAAACACGAAAGAGTAACGCTAAGTATAGCTGGAAGGAGGGAAGACAGAGTGTGAAGAAACGGGGCGGATAAACTGGATCTAACTGGGTCACATGGTTGGATGTCCTGAGTTTCTGTTTTATTAAACAACACTGATGAAAACCAACTTTTCTCGGCCCTCAGCAGAAGTTGCCACCCTACTGCTCCCGTCACAACACCCCCCCCTCCAGGGTCGCAGCACATACACTCCACCTCATGTAGTTATCAAACAGTCACCTCAGAGAAGACCTCACATTGATATCACTGTGTGAGGCCGTGACTTTAAGCTTCTGAAAACATGGATCGCATCTTAAATTTTCACTCATTAAATTTATCGAAGGCACAACAAGATGTAACTGTGACATGTCCAGATGTCCAGATGTCCAGATCCACGCAGGGCAACATTCAGCCCGTTTCTCAATCTGAAGTCAACAGAAAGCAAACCCTGGACTGTCATCTCGCCCCCAATTTCCACATACTCTGTCTGCACCGCACAGCAGTTGGTAAATAGCTTCATTTCCACAGCAAGCGCTGCGCAGCGTCCCTGGAGCATCCCAGAAGTGGCACGGCGCTCCGCTTCGTCAGAGAAGCTCAGATCGCACCAAACAGGAAACGGAACGCACGCAGCATCCGGTAAATTTCAAAATACAACACAATGCGCGGACTACGGATTGTAAACTCTCAATTTTTTTAAAAATCACATCACATCCTGTCACACAAGTTGTCAGCCAGTGCGAGGGTCTGAGGAAAGGTGGACGAGGAGTAACTCATAGTTGAAGTGGGAAACCACAGTATTTTGTATGACACCACACGTCCTTGCTACAAGGATACAAACTGAAAGAAGACCTGGTGTGAAATCGCAGGAGTTTTGGGAGTGAATGGTGCTTTTTATCGCGTGATTTCGCAGTTTGCACATGTGAGCTTGCAGCTCCACTACACGGCGTGGTGCTCCAGGAACGCACCCAGTAGGCGACGGTACGCGCCGTCGGTCGCTCTAGATCCACAGTACTGCGTAGCGTGGCGCAGACGGAGCATGTGTAAATTGGTGGTGGGAGGCGGCTGTTCACTTCCCGTATGAATGTAGAACCAAACCATGATGTTTTTTCTAAACCTAAGCTGCAGACACTGAAGGAAGTCCAGTGACAAAGCGGAGATACGTGACAACTTGGGATGAGAATGTGTTGCAACATTAGCATTAACTCAGAGCTGTGTTTGTGATGAATGTCAGTACTTTTGGCTCCAGTTTTGGTCTCCACCAAATTCATATGGTAGTGTACGCATCGTTGTATGAGGATACGTTGACCTAGCGTTCACTGGCTTTTTACAGCGTATTCTCTGGAAAAGACGCTACGCTACAAAAAGATGATTAATGTCTGCACTGACGACAGCTGTGGCCAGTGGCGTTACGTTTTTGGGTTGTTGGTCCATATGTCACAAATGCGTATGTCCAATTCTCTACTTTCTGGTCTTCCTAAGAAAAGCACTGCTCAGTTAGAGTTATTACAAAACTCAGCTGCATGTGTGGTGACGAGGACCAGAAAGAGGGCACACATTACACCAGTTCTAAAGTCTCTGGCTTCCTGTGAGCTTCAGAATTGATTTTAAGATCCTTTAATTGGTTTATAAAACTCTTAATGCTCGTAGTCCCACCTTTTATCGTATGAACCCTCGAGAACTCTCACGTCTTCTGGTACTGGCCTTTTAAGGTTAAAGTTAGAAGTTTGGTCTATCTTCTCATTTGTTATTTATTTATTTATTCTAACTTATGTATTTGCTGATTTAAAATTGTTTGAGTTTTTATCCTGCCTCTGGTGTTTGCCCACTCATGACAGTGCTTCCTCAGTTCCTTTTCCCATTTTTTGATCTTGTGTTGTATGAAGCAGAAACAGCTTGACGCTGCTGTTAAACCGTCAAACTGTCGCCCTCACTTTTGGACCTACCTGTACACCCTCACCTGTGAATTCATCATTTGCTGTCAGTGGAGAGGATTTCCTGCTCGGACAGACATCAGGATTTTATTTCTATCAAATCTCAGTGGGACGTCTGTCGGCTGTAACATTTCAGATGTCTATAAATGTAAAACACAACGTGAGGAAATTCAGGTTCGTACTAAGACACGAGTGTTACAGATGATTCCAATAACAAGAAATAAATCACAATATCCAACACACACACACACACACTGTCTTTATGGCCTCAGGTCGTGTGTTTAGATCATCTGGATTAATGAAGCGAATACAGTCGGACTCCAGCTCTGCTCTCCATCTACTCTCTGAATCTTCTTCTTTACTTCTTCCACTCGTCTTTTATTTTTCTGCTCTCTCCTGCTGTCGTTCATCCTCTCCTCCTTCGCTGATCTTTTTTATTTAATCCTTTCTTCTCTTCCCTGAGGTCACAGTTATTCCAGCCATCACTTTCTGTTTTATGAACCTCCACATCTTCATTCTCCTTGTCCTCCTCCTCCTCCTCGCCCTCCTCTCCTCACTGCCGGCGGCCATGCAGCTGTGAATTAAGAAGCGTGATGACCTCCGACCTCCAGTCGCTGATCATCATCAGGCAAACAGCCACCAAAACATAAAATAACAACCATATTTCCAGGGAAAAAGAAGCTGTGCAAGTCGACACAAATGCACCGTATAATAACTGATGTGCACGCAACTGATTTAAATAAAGTTTTCTCCACAGGTTCAACATAACACACGGAGAGTAACTGATATACTAATAATCATTTTGCAGATAAAGTATAATTTTAATTTCTCTGTCACTCAAAAGAATTGTTTATTCTATCGGGGAGTGCAACAACTTTTTGATTCTGTTTTTTAATTTTTATCTAATATAAATGTGTACTCTAATACTAACACACTTTACAAACTGACATATTCAAAAACTCATTTTGTCCAACCAACAGTCCAAAACCTAAAGAAAGAAGGTCCTTTCTACCACCTGGTGCGAAGCAGCACAGAGCGCAGTACAGCTGTCACTGTTTGACAGCATGCAACCCAGGCTGTGTAAGAGCAAATGTATTTGCATGTGTCTGTACAACCATGGATGAATAAGTCTTGAAATGAGGCAGCAGAAAGCAATTGATCTTCTGAATAACAAAACCCAGGTCTAAAGTCAGATTGCAGCACAAAATGTGAACGTAGCAGAGATCAGAGCAGAGCTGCTGTCCGACTACACTTAAAGTCTTCTTAAAATTTTTCTGTCACTCAGAAATCAAACTGACTAATTGTTTTAGCTCTTTATGGCGTGCAAAAACTGTTTGATTTTAGACATTTTTTTTTATTTCTAAGGCAATGTAACACTAATACTAAAACACTCAAATTCAAAAATGAGCATTTTGTCCAAACAACAGTCCAAAACCTGGGTGGGTACGTTTTACGTCTCATTTCCACTTACGTATGTGACCGGAGTCCATAGATCTGTAAATACATGGATGATGCCTCTAGTGTCCAATGCAAGGAAGTGCATTTCATCACGGACATATAGACACCTGACTGAAACTGTAGTCACAGGGGAGAGGCTAATTTATTTAGTTTGTTGCCATCCAGTAGTTTGGAGTATCTGCCTGGAACATTACCGGGACAAAAACAGGACCAGTGTTGCATGGCAACAAATAAATGAAGATGTTGGCCTGACAGGTACGTGGCACGATCTGCGAAATGTTTCAATAAAAAGATGTATGAACAGCTAAACGAGTCATACGCCTGTTAGTTAACGTGTTTTTTAGCTAATTATGTATATTAAGTGCATAAATACAGTTGTCTGGCTCATAAATTTGTAATTTTGCTGACAGTATTTAATAAACTGAAAATAACAATCAATATTTTAGCAGAAAAAACGTTACTCTGATTCACAGTGTGTTCAAACTACATAAACAAGCTGTTTTTAATCAAACAAACTCACAAACTCACCCAGTTAGCTAGTGAGCAGCCTGTTAGCTAAGTTAGCACACTGTCAAACAGTCTCTCTGAAATCCACCGCAGAAGTTAAATTTTTTGAACGTACTCGAGGCAAATTCTGGACTGATAAACTACGGAGGGGAGGAGTTTCACAGGCACTTCAGAAACAACAGAGGTTCCCATGGGAATGAATGGACTTCTGGTTGACTCATCTCCGCACACAAGTGGGCACAAGGCATTAAAAATGAGATGTGGGTAGGTGACTTTTGATCCAGCACAAAGCGAAAAACCAGATCTAAAGTCAGAATGGTGCACAAAATGTGAACGTAGCAGAGATCAGAGCAGCGCTGCTGTTTGACTCCACATTACGAGAGACTCTGTATATATTTACTCACATGTTATGACTTCATATTATGCCCAGAACAAATCCATGATTAATAAAGGGATTAACATAACCCCTTTGACTCTTGCACCTTACTTTGCACCCAGACTGTTTAACTTGCACAAGTGGAGTTGGAGACGCCCTACATGCATCTGTGCCATGCATCATAGCTCATGAGCTGTAGAGTCCTTAAAAAAATCACATCATTATTCTGTAAACGAGCAAATATTTGTATTTTAGGAGCTGAAACTCGTCCGTTGTCGTCATTTTGGCTTAAAAATGACTAAACAATAAATCAGTTATCAAAATTGTTGCAGATTAAGTTTTTGTCAATTAAAATTTGAATCGCCTAATCATTTCATCATATCTATCTATCTATCTATCTATCTATCTATCTATCGTTAACAAGGTGGCTAAAATAAGATAAGCTCCTCTTCCTCTCTGTCTTCCTCCCTAAGGAGTCAGATGAGCAGTGTATCGCTCTCCCTCTTCCCGGCAGTCAGTTTGAATTTACTGATTAGCCTTCAGCTAACCTGTGGACGACAGGATCCACCGGCTCACGTCTGTCTGGATTAGAGTCGCCTGTTAATTCATCCTGTTGCTTTTGGCAAAATACCAATGCCGAGGAAAGATGAAAAAAAAAACCCGACAGAACACTGCATCTGCATGAAGAGCGACTTTCAGGAATGGAGCGAAGGGATGTGTGATTTTTTCCATGAAGAGTGTGTTGATGTTCTTTTTCTTTTTTTATCCGTCAGTTCTTCCTCCTTCATGTTTTCTGTCTCCTCCTGAGCTTCACTGATCAACATCCCCTCAGTCATGTGTGACACTGACGGTGAGGTTAATGTGTGAGACGACATGTGAGTCACAATATTCACACAGTGCTTTAATCTGAACATCCATTCTGTAGTTTTAGAAGCGTTGTCCCATTGTCGAAATCCATTGCCATACTCTGTTGTGTTTCTTTGTCGTACTCTGTTGTGTTTCTTTGTCGTACTCCTCTGTGTTTCTTTGACGTACTCCGTTGTGTTTCTTTGTCGTACTCCTCTGTGTTTCTTTGACGTACTCCGCTGTGTTTCTTTGTCGTACTCCGCTGTGTTTCTTTGCCGTACTCCGCTGTGTTTCTTTGTCGTACTCTGTTGTGTTTCTTTGTCGTACTCCGCTGTGTTTCTTTGTCGTACTCTGTTGTGTTTCTTTGTTGCTTTTCGTTCATGATCTCCATCACATTTCTTCCTGTGGAGTTAAACTAAAAACAGAAACCTTCTAAAGGTTGACTGTAACATAAAATGTAAAAGTTTTAAAACATGTACAGTACATGTATGACGTTATGACTCTGACTGTGTTCACTGTGTGTGTTTACAGGTTAACATATAAAGTATATAGTGTATGTGTGGACGTGTGTGTGTGTGTGTGTTTGGCAGGTAGTTATCAGGTCTGTCCAGCTGCTTCATGCTCACTAAGCTCTTTACCATCCAACACACACACACGCACACACACACACACCTCTCTGTCCGTCCGTCCAGTCAGATAACAGAAGCATCCACACCTCCACTCAGTTCCCTTTTTCTTTCTGTCCATCCTGTTCATGTTCACTGCGTCTCTCTTTCTCTCGATCACACGTTGGATTTTTATTTCTCTAAAAAAGTACATGTGTTCCTATTGGCTGCTTTAACCCACCGTGGGTGGGGCCAAAACATTAATGATTTATTTCTGCGTTTGGCAGCAAACACAGCTCCGAAAAAGTGAAGTGAATTTTCAATTTATGCCATTTAATTCACTCCAAACAGTTTAACAAACTTTAACAGAATAATAACTGTAACGGGAAAAAGCTTGAAAATGAGCCATGATAAAATGACATCAGTCGATAATACGACTCGGAGGAGAAGAGGGGCTGATTCATTCGAATATAAAGTCAATTTCTGTTTTTGGAAGTCGTTCAAATCGTACAAGAAGTTGTGCAAATTATCACAACCCTCCAAGTTAATGAAAAGTAGCCAAAAAGTAGTCCGTTCGACAGAGAGGTATAAATCCTGCTTTAGTTTTGGTGTGTTGTTTATTTTCATGATGGCATTTGTAGCCTGTGTGCAGATCAACACACAGCGCACCGCAGGAAGGACACACACGTTACCGAGGTCCATTGGCTGAAATGCAGTTTTGGGACATGTTGAAAGTTTCCATCGTCCACCAGCATCGGCCTCAAACAGGTCGGGACGCTGGGGAGCGCACAACTCTCATCCAAAAAGTTGAAACGTCCCGTGGCGGCTGATGCTGGTGGACGGTGCACCTCCAAAACATCCCGTCACTGTTTCAATCTGCAGATTTCGGCAACTTCCTTTATTGGACTGTGGCTGGCGTGCGGCACCGAAGCTTCCCGGTGCTGCGGCAGCAGACAGCGCCTCATCGCTACAACCAACAGCTGCAGCAGGAGGAGACGTGAGGAAGACAGCGAGTGAGTCGCAGTGTTAATTGTTGTCCGATAAACAGTTAAATCATCCAAGTCAGAGACATGTTGCTGGTTTCCAAACTACTGTAGCTGCAACTGTGTTGCCATGGTTATGAATTAACATTACGTCAGACTGAACATGTGAATCACCCTTCCTCCATCTTCTTCTTCTTCAGACCTGCAGACCTCCGTAATCCCTCCATTTAACCAAACTGGAACCAATCCCATCACACACACACACACACACACACACACACACACACACACACCACCTGTCTCCTATTTCTTAAATCTGCCCAAGTCATCTGGAGTCAGAGCTAAACCTCCTGCAGGCTTCAGTGTGTGTGTGTGTGTGTGTGTGTGTGTGTGTGTTGAAAGCCTCGGAGCGTTTCTGCATTAATGTGGAGCAGAACTACGCTGATCAGTGAAATCCATGACTGCCTCTCACATCAACAACATGGCGAGATTGAAACTGACCAAATGTGGCAAGCAATTTTTCAAAATGGCCGACCCGTCAGTATTTTCAGTGTTTACATGTCTCCGTCTTCCAAAGGCTCGGACACGCTGCAAAAACTGCAGCGACAGACGCTTCTACTGACGCCGTCTCTTGTCTGGAATCTGTCACAGAGCAAACAGTGTCCCACGCTTCACGGACAAAATTTAAAAAGAAAATTTCAAGGACCCTTGATAAAAGTTTCCAGGAGCGTTCACGACACGTTCTCGTCCCAACTCGTCACATATCACCACTTCGTCAGCGGACTTTCCCGTCTCCATCATTTTAACCCTGGTGTTTGTTTTGTTTTATTGTAATGACTTTTTTATTTGCTGATTTTTAACATTTTATTGTTGCAGTTTTGCTCGGCGCAGCACTCTGGGCTGCTTGGATCAAACATGTTTGTGTCAATAAATAAAGTTTATTAACACAGCAACGGTTGATGAGAATGCAAATATTATAAATTGTTTTATAGATGAAGTCACGATGCAGCAGGAACACAAAACATATATTTACTAAGTCATCAAGTTCAGCCGAAATTCTGACCAACGATGAAGACGACGATGATGATGATGATGAAACAAACAGCTGTACGATTTATATCAAATGATTTTAAGTCAAAATCAAAGGATTCAATTTTAATTAAGAAAGATTTTGTTTGTGGCAACAAGGAGGAAATAAAGTTAACACTCAGATCTGAGCGGAGATCATGTGTTTTCACACATGTATAAATACAAAGAGAAAGGGGGGAATCACATAAAGAAAATACTAAAAACAACAACAAAATACATATATATATGTGTGTGTGTGAGGTGTGTGTGTGTGAGGTGTGGTTAGAAACCTGTAGAGGCTCATATGAAAATCACACCCGAGAGATCCTGAAGTTAAAATACACTCAGTACAAAAATCACCAATAAATATTAAATGTTAAAGTTGAGAATTTCATGTAAAAAGGTAGAATCATAATCATTCATCAACACAACTGACAATTATATATTTAAAAAACAAGACAAAGACTAGAGAGGTCCTATTCTTCCAAACAGCAGAGCATTTTTAAGTTTCTTTTTGTATCATGACAAAGATGAATATGGAGCTTTATCCCTGTCTTTATTCAAGAGAGTGGTCTGTCAGTTTGAGAGCGTTATTTATTGATGCTCACAAACCCTGCCCTCACACTCAGATAGCCTCTGCTTGCGTTTGGATCTACTCTGTTTCTGCTCAAACTGTGTGCTCGCACTCAGATACCATTTCCGCATCTCATCGCAGTTGGTTTCAGGTAAGCTAACTGGAATAAGTTGGCAGAAAATAGCTTTGTTGTTTATTCTGTGACCGTTAGAAGAGGTTCCTGGTGAGTGGCGAGGCACGACTGGGTGTAGCTTAGCACAGGTCCCCACCAGCTAACGTTATCTTTCATTAGCTGTTAGCTAGTTTAGCTCATGTTAGCTAACACGCTACAACTGTGGTGTTTCATTTTATTTTCCCTAGTTGACGTTATCTGCTCATCAGGTTATCGTGAGCACTCGTTTTGGGTCAAAGTGGAAGTGCCTGGAGCTGCCACCCGTGGTCCCGGCAGGGCTCCAGACTTGGGATCCACTCAGTGAAGGATGCCTTCAGTATGTTGTTAATGTGATTTTATGGGCAATTTATCAGTCAGGTCTCCTCCTCTGCAAAGCAAACTGACTCGGTGGCTACAGGTATTAGCGCGGTGTTGAAACCACTGTTTTTCCGAGATGAAGGACTGATTGTTGAGCTGCTGTTAACAGTTGAGCCTTCAATCGGCTAAAAGACAGCTGAAATGCTAAAAAAACAACACAGTGGTGAAGTTTGCCAGGAGAAGCGGACTGGCCATCAGTTGTTAATGTGGAAATTTGATGGGCAAGTTTATCAAACTGACTTTTGTCCTCTTCATTGTGCAAACTTACTCGTGGCTAAACAGTCAGCTAGTTTTGAATGCACTGTTATTTCTCATTGAATGGTGAAATATTTGCAGTTTGAAAAGTCTAATAATAAGTCTACAAACGCTGGATCTATTTAACCCTTTCAACACTAAATGAAGCAGAGTGACGGACCCAAAGCCTTCAATCGGCTAAAAGACAGCTGAAATGCTAAAAAAACAATACAGTGGTGAAGTTTGCCAGGAGAAGCGGACTGGCCATCAGTTATTGTTTGTGGAAATTTGAAAATGAAGTTTGTCAAACTGACTTTTGTCTCTTCATTGTGCACACTTACACGCGAAACAGTCAGCTAGTTTTGAATGTTAGCATTGATTTCTCACATTGAATGGTGAAATATTTGCAGTTTGAAAAGTCTGACCTAAATGAATAAAGGTCGTAGTTAACGAAGCATATGAATATTAATATAGAAGGAGCGCCCACTGAGCGCAGCTTCTTTTATTGATCGTTTGAACGTTGTGTGGTGGTCATTTTCAATTAAAGGCTGACGTCTCGGTGACGTCTTGGCAATGAGCAAACGCTCTCTTTGCTGCCTTAACATTTCCTTGATACACCAGCACTGCTGTGCTGTCTGTTGACCTGCTGATACAGAGTATAACATATACATGTGCTTATCTATATATATACAGGTGTTATAAATATAAATAATTAACCAGCTGTCACACTCGCTACACTGACACAAACTGACACTACAGCGTTACACCAAGAAGATGGATATTTTCCCCAAAATTACATCTGAATTAAATTCTGAGAGGTCGTCAGGAGAGGACGAGGAAAAGGAAAGCCAGGACTCTTGTGTGCAGACCTCCAGGTGTGTTTGAGTCCAACATCCAGGTTTGAACTGGACGAAGTTACACAGCTGCAGATCAATGTAAACACAAAGTAGCTTGTGAGTTCCTGGCGTGTGCTGCGTTGCCTGGCAACAGACCGGGGAACTGTTTTTTTTCCGCTGAGCTACATAACATACTTAAATAATTTATGTCATCACCTTTTGTTAACATTTCCTCACTCAGCACTGCTGTTTAAGCTGTTGTTGACCTGTTGTATAAAAGCAACATATATTGCTTATCTATATATATATATATATATCTATATATATAGATATATATACATATGTGTGTATATGTAAGGGATAATGTGTAGTGAGCCGGTGACTGTCGAAAAATAACTCCCGACAGGGGAAGAGGGTGGGAGTGGATGAACCCGGTTAAAGAGTACCCGCCCGGACGGGACGCTCTAAAGCTAAAGTGAGCGCGCCCACAAGGAGGAAGGGATCATTTCATTGGTCAACAGTAAATCTGGCATTCTATTGGTTGGCGGATTCTGACAGGGTTGTTACACAAAAAAATCCAAGTGCAGGGCAGAAATCTGAGAGCAGAAATTCTGCGAGCGCACAGGAACAGTTTGAGCGCGAGGAGAAAAGCCGAAGCTCGAGCAGGAAATCTGTGCGAGCAACATGGTATCTGAGTGTGAGCAACATGGTATCTGAGTGTGAGCAACATGGTATCTGAGTGCGAGCAACATGGTATCTGAGTGCAAGCAACATGGTATCTGAGTGCAAGCAACATTGTATCTGAGTGTGAGCAACATTGTATCTGAGTGTGAGCAACATGGTATCTGAGTGTGAGCAACATGGTATCTGAGTGTGAGCAACATGGTATCTGAGTGCGAGCAGCATGGTATGTGAGTGTGAGCAACATGGTATCTGAGTGTCAGCAACATGGTATCTGAGTGCCAGCAACATGGTATCTGAGTGTGAGCAACATGGTATCTGAGTGCGAGCAACATGGTATCTGAGTGTGAGCAACATGGTATCTGAGTGTGAGCAACATGGTATCTGAGTGTCAGCAACATGGTATCTGAGTGTCAGCAACATGGTATCTGAGTGTGAGCAACATGGTATCTGAGTGCGAGCAACATGGTATCTGAGTGCCAGCAACATGGTATCTGAGTGTGAGCAACATGGTATCTGAGTGTGAGCAACATGGTATCTGAGTGTGAGCAACATGGTATCTGAGTGTGAGCAACATGGTATCTGAGTGTGAGCAACATGGTATCTGAGTGTGAGCAACATGGTATCTGAGTGCCAGCAACATGGTATCTGAGTGTGAGCAACATGGTATCTGAGTGTGAGCAACATGGTATCTGAGTGCCAGCAACATGGTATCTGAGTGTGAGCAACATGGTATCTGAGTGTGAGCAACATGGTATCTGAGTGTCAGCAACATGGTATCTGAGTGTGAGCAACATGGTATCTGAGTGCGAGCAACATGGTATCTGAGTGTGAGCAACATGGTATCTGAGTGCGAGCAACATGGTATCTGAGTGCGAGCAACATGGTATCTGAGTGTGAGCAACATGGTATCTGAGTGCGAGCAACATGGTATCTGAGTGTGAGCAACATGGTATCTGAGTGCCAGCAACATGGTATCTGAGTGTGAGCAACATGGTATCTGAGTGTGAGCAACATGGTATCTGAGTGCCAGCAACATGGTATCTGAGTGTGAGCAACATGGTATCTGAGTGCGAGCAACATGGTATCTGAGTGTGAGCAACATGGTATCTGAGTGTCAGCAACATGGTATCTGAGTGTGAGCAACATGGTATCTGAGTGTCAGCAACATGGTATCTGAGTGTGAGCAACATGGTATCTGAGTGCCAGCAACATGGTATCTGAGTGTGAGCAACATGGTATCTGAGTGTGAGCAACATGGTATCTGAGTGCGAGCAACATGGTATCTGAGTGTGAGCAACATGGTATCTGAGTGCCAGCAACATGGTATCTGAGTGTGAGCAACATGGTATCTGAGTGTGAGCAACATGGTATCTGAGTGTGAGCAACATGGTATCTGAGTGTGAGCAACATGGTATCTGAGTGCCAGCAACATGGTATCTGAGTGTGAGCAACATGGTATCTGAGTGTGAGCAACATGGTATCTGAGTGAGAGCAACATGGTATCTGAGTGCCAGCAACATGGTATCTGAGTGTGAGCAACATGGTATCTGAGTGTGAGCAACATGGTATCTGAGTGTCAGCAACATGGTATCTGAGTGCCAGCAACATGGTATCTGAGTGTGAGCAACATGGTATCTGAGTGCCAGCAACATGGTATCTGAGTGCGAGCAACATGGTATCTGAGTGTGAGCAACATGGTATCTGAGTGCGAGCAACATGGTATCTGAGTGTGAGCAACATGGTATCTGAGTGCCAGCAACATGGTATCTGAGTGTGAGCAACATGGTATCTGAGTGTGAGCAACATGGTATCTGAGTGCCAGCAACATGGTATCTGAGTGTGAGCAACATGGTATCTGAGTGCGAGCAACATGGTATCTGAGTGTGAGCAACATGGTATCTGAGTGTCAGCAACATGGTATCTGAGTGTGAGCAACATGGTATCTGAGTGCGAGCAACATGGTATCTGAGTGTGAGCAACATGGTATCTGAGTGCGAGCAACATGGTATCTGAGTGCGAGCAACATGGTATCTGAGTGTGAGCAACATGGTATCTGAGTGCGAGCAACATGGTATCTGAGTGTGAGCAACATGGTATCTGAGTGCCAGCAACATGGTATCTGAGTGTGAGCAACATGGTATCTGAGTGTGAGCAACATGGTATCTGAGTGCGAGCAACATGGTATCTGAGTGTGAGCAACATGGTATCTGAGTGCCAGCAACATGGTATCTGAGTGTGAGCAACATGGTATCTGAGTGTGAGCAACATGGTATCTGAGTGTGAGCAACATGGTATCTGAGTGCCAGCAACATGGTATCTGAGTGTGAGCAACATGGTATGTGAGTGTGAGCAACATGGTATCTGAGTGTCAGCAACATGGTATCTGAGTGCCAGCAACATGGTATCTGAGTGTGAGCAACATGGTATCTGAGTGTGAGCAACATGGTATCTGAGTGCGAGCAACATGGTATCTGAGTGTGAGCAACATGGTATGTGAGTGTGAGCAACATGGTATCTGAGTGTCAGCAACATGGTATCTGAGTGTGAGCAACATGGTATCTGAGTGTCAGCAACATGGTATCTGAGTGTGAGCAACATGGTATCTGAGTGCGAGCAACATGGTATCTGAGTGCCAGCAACATGGTATCTGAGTGTGAGCAACATGGTATGTGAGTGTGAGCAACATGGTATGTGAGTGTGAGCAACATGGTATCTGAGTGTGAGCAACATGGTTTGTGAGTGTGAGCAACATGGTATCTGAGTGTGAGCAACATGGTATCTGAGTGCCAGCAACATGGTATCTGAGTGTGAGCAACATGGTATCTGAGTGTGAGCAACATGGTTTGTGAGTGTGAGCAACATGGTATCTGAGTGTGAGCAACATGGTATCTGAGTGCGAGCAACATGGTATCTGAGTGCCAGCAACATGGTATCTGAGTGTGAGCAACATGGTATGTGAGTGTGAGCAACATGGTATCTGAGTGTGAGCAACATGGTTTGTGAGTGTGAGCAACATGGTTTGTGAGTGTGAGCAACATGGTATCTGAGTGTGAGCAACATGGTTTGTGAGTGTGAGCAACATGGTATCTGAGTGTGAGCAACATGGTATCTGAGTGTGAGCAACATGGTTTGTGAGTGTGAGCAACATGGTTTGTGAGTGCGAGCAACATGGTATCTGAGTGTGAGCAACATGGTTTGTGAGTGTGAGCAACATGGTTTGTGAGTGCGAGCAACATGGTATCTGAGTGTGAGCAACATGGTTTGTGAGTGTGAGCAACATGGTATCTGAGTGTGAGCAACATGGTATCTGAGTGTGAGCAACATGGTATCTGAGTGTGAGCAACATGGTTTGTGAGTGTGAGCAACATGGTATCTGAGTGTGAGCAACATGGTTTGTGAGTGTGAGCAACATGGTATCTGAGTGTGAGCAACATGGTATCTGAGTGTGAGCAACATGGTTTGTGAGTGTGAGCAACATGGTATCTGAGTGTGAGCAACATGGTATCTGAGTGTGAGCAACATGGTTTGTGAGTGTGAGCAACATGGTATCTGAGTGTGAGCAACATGGTATCTGAGTGTGAGCAACATGGTTTGTGAGTGTGAGCAACATGGTATCTGAGTGTGAGCAACATGGTTTGTGAGTGTGAGCAACATGGTATCTGAGTGTGAGCAACATGGTTTGTGAGTGTGAGCAACATGGTATCTGAGTGTGAGCAACATGGTTTGTGAGTGTGAGCAACATGGTATCTGAGTGTGAGCAACATGGTTTGTGAGTGTGAGCAACATGGTATCTGAGTGTGAGCAACATGGTTTGTGAGTGTGAGCAACATGGTTTGTGAGTGTGAGCAACATGGTATCTGAGTGTCAGCAACATGGTTTGTGAGTGTGAGCAACATGGTATCTGAGTGTCAGCAACATGGTATCTGAGTGTGAGCAACATGGTATCTGAGTGTCAGCAACATGGTTTGTGAGTGTGAGCAACATGGTATCTGAGTGTCAGCAACATGGTTTGTGAGTGTGAGCAACATGGTATCTGAGTGTGAGCAACATGGTATGTGAGTGTGAGCAACATGGTATCTGAGTGTCAGCAACATGGTATCTGAGTGTGAGCAACATGGACCACAGACCACTCTCTTGAATAAAGACAGGGATAAAGCTCCACAGATGAATGCATTAAATGTACACAGTTATTTCACATAATAACTCCACAGTAATTGATAGAAAGTTGACCACAGGATGTTTGATGCAACGGTAGATGAAGATTTTTGGCCCGTCGAGTTGAATAATTATGGAACTGAGAATTATTAACAAAATAATGTCTAAAGACGTACATCAACAGCCTCTGGTCTCACTTGAAAGACAAATGTACAGACTTGAAGAACATTCATGTCAAAGATCGTCAACAACTGCAATGAAAACAAACAAAACACAAACTGGACGACTGATCAAACGCAGCGTTTTGATTGGATGGTTTTTGTCTGCGATGGAGTCGTAAGTGAAGTCAGGATCCGTCCTGTGTTGGAAAATCACAGAACCTCCGACTCACCAGTGTGTGTGTGTGTGTGTGTGTGTGTGTGTGGTCTTCCACAGGGAAATCTTTCAACTTTCCAACACACTGTATTCCCCCCCGACCTCACACACTCTTTATTCCCCTGGTGTGTGTTGTGGTGTGTTTTTGTTCCCAGAGCACATTTGCTTTCCGCATCATTCAACATCCCTCCAACCATCAAGCACTCACACACACACACACACACACACACACACACACACACACACACACACACACAGAGGAATATGGGAACAACCTAACGCTGCTAAAAAACACCATCATTTGGTTTCAGCTCTTGACGAGAAACTCTGACGCAAAATAAACTCAGCAGCTCTGTCAGTGTTATTTACTATTATTATTATTATTATTATGGTTGTTGTTGTTGTTATTATTATTATTATCAGGCACATTAAATAACTGAAGACATATTTATTTTTTAAATCCTATTTTTGTTTCTCTGTGAAATTAAATATTTGTTCAAAAAGTCACAGTCTATCAGGATTTATCATAAATAATATTTGTGCTCAAACTGTTCAGCTCTCGTTTCAACACATATATATTTAAAATATTTTTTCATATTGTTACTGCACATTTGTTCTTCTTGTTTTTATTTTTATTTTCTCTAACAATGAATTAATTGAAGTATAAATAAATAAATGGTGAAATAAACACACACAGGAATAAATAAAGTAACTCATCAATGAACAAAACAATTAATAAATAAATCCTAAAATAAATACAGATATAAATAATTAAATCCATAAATATTACATAAACATAAAGACATTTAAATACAGAATGAAATAAATGTAGTTTTATATAAATGTGGGAATAAATTTTAAGAAATGTTTTTATTTATGTTGTTTAACTGTCAACTTTTATTTATTTACATTACATAGATTTATGCATTTATTTATTGATATTTCAGGAACTTTTCACCCTCGATAACTTTTATTTGTCAAAAGGTGAGAAACCTGGATCTGAGGAGATGAGCGGAGGAAACAAGAAAGGAAAGGAAAGGAGGTAGTATGAGAGGAGGGGAGGCAAGGAGAGGAAAATGAAAAATGAAAAACGTAAACACAAATGAAAAAATAAAACTGACACACACACAGCCCAAACTCTGTCTCCATGACAACAGCTTCCTGTTCCGTTCAGACAGAACTGTCAACTCAGAGTCGGAGCAGTGGGCGGATTTAAAGGTCTGGACCCAGGAAGTTCCTGCTGCTGATTGGCTGCTCACAGAAACATCAGACTTTACATCCTTCATCACCTGCCATCATAATCATCATCATCATCATCATCTCACATCTGGCTTCTGTTTTAAAGTTAAAGCATAACTGGGGCAAATGACTCTGCAGCTGTGTCAGCTCTGACCAGCAGTGATGTCACACCACGCCAGGTGGACGCTCTCATTTTCGCCCCTTCTCTGGTGCGATGATTCGACTCATTGCCACAGAATACCGTCCGCCTCCGTCCAAGCAGTGCTCAAACACTGAAATAACTTTGCACCGAGTTTAAAAGAAAGACTGAATAAGTGCGAGATATAAAGAAGTAACCACGGGAACATTTTCCCTGGCGTCCATGTTGCTTTCTACTGTTCACTGACCTGTCCGTGACGACACAGAGGGGCATCCATCGCTGCTTCTTAGTGAGCTTTTGCACATTTAAAAAACAACCTGCATAGACGCAGTTGTTTTGTTGGAAAGGGTTTTATTGCTCGATCCATAAACTAAACTTGTCCAAGCAGATTCAAACTGGTTTATACTGAGGTGAACTGGTGCGCCATGTCACACTGGTCCACACTAAGGCCCTCTCTGTGTGTGTCCACGTATTTGTGTAAACAGACACTTTCCTTGACGTTTGGGCCTCTTGTTCACACTAACGTCTCGCTCTGAAACATCTTCACTTGGTCATTGATTTTCATGTCAGCAGCTGACAAAAAAATAATCCTTTCATGGCGGTGTGTCACGCTGTCACGCTGGGTACCATCACTTATAAATGCCGCCAGACGGTGATGTCATTTAAGGACCTGGAAAGTCCCTGTGGGGGGGGCAGTGAGGTGGATGAGTCCAACAAACAGCAGACTTTCAACCAGGAGGCCGGTGTTCACTTCCTGTTTGAATGTTGAGCCAAACCACCGTGTTTTGTTTGTTTTTTTAAACCTAACCAGGTGATTTTGTGTCACGTGGAAATAAATGAAAATGAGTTTATTTTGAAAAGACTGTACACATCTAACAAGCAGAAACTGTACATTTCCTGTGAAAACAGAAGTGTATGTTGAAAACAGACAATGCATGTAACAGGCTGAAGTTGACACGGCGTCCCAGAACGTCAACAACCAACACACCCAGGGTACCTTGGACGTCATATGTGGACGTGGAAAGTCCATGACCAAACGTGGACATGTGACGAGGTCACAGTGAGGACGTGTTGGTGACAGAGCTAAAGGCTAACGGTTTCCCCCTGCTCCAAGTCATTGTGCTAAGCTAAGCTAAGCTAACACCTCCTGCACCTCACATGATCTACAGCAGCTAACATCACACTGCTCCTTTAACAGTGATCCTCAGATGAAGGGTTTCCTTCGTTTCACCCTGCAGCTCCGTTTCAACGACAACAACAAAGCCGGCAAACTTCGATTACAACGGAGGGAAAACATCAGCCAACTGTGCGTAACCACGGTAACTAGCAGCCCGGGGACAGTAACATACAGATTTAATGAGTCGGAGCGTCGGATGAAAAACATTCGACTCAGCTGTGTCTTTGTTTCTGTGGAGCTGCTCTCTGATGGTTTACTGTCTGACTCCTGACCTCCTTACAGACGCTCAGGGAGGAGATGAAGCCTTTCATGTCTCGTGTGTGACCGCAGCACTTACACTGTTCCATCCTTCTTTATACGTCTGCACTTCACCACATCACAGAGGAAATGTTACTGCACAGCTGCTGGTTATCATACATGGTTTAAGATTTAACACACAGAGCGACCATCAGATTATAAACTGATGCATCACCGCAGATTAACTACAATCTATCAAATACTTAAAATCCAACGACCAGCTACAAGATGAAGCTCAAACATGCAATAATAAAGAATCAATATGATCATATTTAGGCTTTATTTGGTATACAGTAATTGATGGACAAAAAATGTCTCCAGCTTCTCAAACCTGAAGAGCTGTGTGTATCGACAAATCATCTTACTATATGATGAAAACTCTGTGTGTGTGTGTGTGTGTGTGTGTGTGTGTGTGTGTGTCCCTGTCTCCTCACTGACGTGGTCAATCTATGTGAAACTGCACATAGGCATTGAGGACTGGCATAGGTAGAAGGTGACACAGCTACCAATGAGTATGGACTAGTTCATTAATTAATTAATGATTACTGTGCATGTGATGAGTGACAGAGTCACAGGCTCATTTATTCCCCCTTTACGTATGAAAAGCGATGCGTCTGTTTCAAACGATGCAAACGTCACTGCCTCCACACTTTCATGTGTCGTTTATGATGTCATAGAAACAGCCAACGCACCAATTTTGATTGGGCGTCACAGCAGCTGCACACGCATCGTGGTGGCAGGAAAACAGCGGACACCGGAGAGAAATCCAGAGATATCCGAAATAAAAATGATGTTGAGATGACGCCATCTGAAGCCAAACAAACACAATTTGATGTAAATAAAAAAGGAAATGTTCATAAATCTTGTTGATAAAACTTGTGTACTTGTAGTAAACATGTCAACGCAGGACTCATACTTGTGTTTTTAAACTGTGGTGTTGCTGCTTTTATTAAATTAACAAAAAAAAACATGAACATTTGTGTCCATACTAGTTATCTGTAAAATAGAAACACAAATAACTGAACACCAGAGTGTGTTATCTCTTCCACATGCGCTCTGCTCTGAGTCAGTAACTATCCAGGAGGAATTAAAGCTTTGACATGTTGGAGGCAGATTCACGCAGCTCTCTCTCTGGTTTGGAGGTTGTTGCCAATAAAGCTCGTGGAGATAATTCTGCAGGTTTGGTTTGTAAATGTGAGACGCAGATGTGACTGAGTGAATTTTAAATCCCATGAGCTCCACATGCAGGTAGCAGCCAATCAGAGCTCTGTGTCAATAAAGGTTTTTTTAAGTACGTGGACGTGCTGCGGTGACAGACATTGGTCCCACTGGATTATGTTGGAGCTCAGCAGTGAGTCTCTGAGCAGATTATGAATCAGGGTGAAAATGAGTGTGTGTGTGTGTGTGTCCCATATGTCAGTGCAGATGAGGCACTCTGGGGACTGAGTGTGTCGCAGCCTGGGGAGTTGAGTGCTCTGTGTGTCAGTTTGTACTGCAGATACTAAATATGTCTCTGCAGTAATAACACACACACACACACACACACACACACACACACACACACACACACTGCAGTGGACTCATCACCTGTGGTCATACAGGTCAGGTGAGGTCGTGTCATTAGAACCAGGACGTCTCCAGGATTTATTTACTTCCTGTGTGACAATAAAAATGTGCTGAATATGGAGGTTTGTTTCTCCTGCACCTGTGTGAGGCGTTCACAGTCAGTCAGTAAAGAAAACACCAACTGCACTTTAGAATCAGGAGGGTGTGTCGGCTCAGGGACGTTCCCTGAACTCACCATGAAGTACTCAGATCTTTATCCGTACCACACACAGTGCAGAAATACTCTGTTTAAATCCTGCGTTCATGTTTTCACTTCAAAAATATCATCATGTGGAATTCCAGGACAACAGTCGACAGGATTCATCCTCTTGAGGAAAACAACTTACTACGTCAAAAAATGACTGAACTCCAAATGCAGACTCGGTATCTAAACTGACTCCCCTCCAAAATGGAAGTCATTCATTTTCAATGAGAGCTCGGCGACTTGGGCAACCAAAGTGACCGGAGCGGCTCCGGAGGGGAGTTAAAACTCGTTTAACTTTATGTTAATGAGCTCTGACGCGGTTCTGCGACAACCAGTGGGAATGCTGACGTGCATCGATGAAGTGGGTCCCAGAGAACAACCATGTAACTTTGGTTCCTACAGATGGTCACATCATTCAGGAATATGACATCTCTTTCCACTGCTATGCTGATGACACCCAGCTCTATCTTCCCCTCAAACCAAACGACCAATCCAAACTCACCAACATCGTCAACTGCATCAGTGAAATAAAGTCCTGGATGGCAGTAAACTTCCTTCAGCTAAATGAAGCTAAATCCAAAATCATTGTCTCTGGCCCCTCTGACAACATCAACCTGATATCCAACAGTCTTGGCAACCTGTCCACTCTTATCAAACCTCACGTCAAAAACCTCGGTGTCATTTTCAATTCTGCACTCCAGTTTGATAAACAGGTCAACTCAGTAGTCAAAGCCAGTTTTTTTCAACTTCGCACCATCGCAAAAATCGGCTAACCTCGGGCTTTCACTGTTCCACGCACTCATTTTAAACTCAGGGGTGACCGTGCCTTTGCGGTCGCAGCCCCCAGACTCTGGAACAGCACCCCCCCTCTGTCAGACTTGCCCCCTCCATCGACTCTTTAAATCAAGGCTAAAAACGTTCCTGTTTACTAAAGCTTTAGAGTCCTCCTGATGTTGCCTATGTGTTTATTTGTGCCTTGATCTATGTTTATTATTTTACTTCACTTGTATCTCTTTGAATCATTTTTAACTGTAGGTACAGCACTTTGGTCAACTTGGGCTGTTTTTAAATGTGCTTTATAAATAAATTTGACTTGACTTTTGTTCCCACAGTGGATATCGAGGATATCGAGAAGTTTGTTACTTGCGTTGGCGCCCACTCAGTCCTTTATAATGTGTCACTGTTCGGTTACAGAGAACAAAATAAAAAGAATGAGGCTTGGGACCGCGGCGCAGAGGTAGTTGGCTGGTCTGGTGAGTTTTAAAGTGTGTAGTGTTCGTAATAGAGGTAGAAGTCTTCCTTGCTTGGTTTGAATGGAACGACATATGTTTTCTGTTTTCATTGACCAAACAACTTTCTGTAGGCCAACTATGAGCTTTCTGACTGGACAACAACAAGCAGCAACTACGCTGCTTTAAAGCTAGAAGTCGCTTTGCAGCTCCTTTAAATTGACTAGGACGATCAAACGTTCAATGATTGACGAGATGAGCGACCAGAGCTGCCACACATATTTTTGACACTCGTGCTTCTTGGGTCGCAGCGAGAGACTTTGCCTCTTCGGAAGCTTCTGGTGTGAACGTACAGTTAGTGTCTCAAAATGGGATCCATGTCATTGGTTCGACATCCCATTAGTCCGACTGTCCGCGGTGCTGATCGGCTCGTGGCGGGCATATGGTGCGCCGCGACCTGCTTGAGGCGGAGCAGGCTCACGGCTTATGTGTTTGTCACTTTCTTTTTCATTTTAACCCACACCATGATCTTTTCCTGACCCTAACCAAGTGGTTTTTGTGCCTAAACCTAACCAGACCTTAACCACAGGGCATCATGATGATTTCGGAATGGACTTCGGAACAATGAGTTTAATATGGTCGGACCAATGGGCTGTTCCCCTCAAATTGATGAGAATGTTTCCCCCCAAAAAACGTACTTATTTAGAAACAATGACTTAGTGTCTCATACATACTGACAGCATCACAAAATAAGAACGTTTCTAAAAACATTGAATTACTATCCAAAAATGACAAACGTATCAAAATGACTTCTGTCTCTGGAAACAATGATTCAGCATATCAAACTAATGACTCAGCATGTCAGAGTAATTACAAAGTATCTCGACATAATGAGTTAAGATTAGTGAAGCTGTAAAGTTGCCCATTATTTATCACACCACTTGTATAGTTTACTTTATAAACTCTGCTGTGTCATGAAACTGTTGGCAGTGATGAGCCTCTGTGGTACAAACCAGCAGTAACTCTTTCAGTGCTGCCTCCTCCTACAGGAAGAAGACAGGGACATTCAACCTGTGAAACTTCTTCTTCTTCTTCATTATTTTTAGGTGCAGTGGAGGAATGTAACGGAGGCTGACAGCTGTGTTCCCATGCAGGAAATAAAGCCAGAGGAAGTGCAGCAGGCGCCACAGTGAGGATATTCATTTAAGAAAACCAGATTTTTTATTTCAGTTCAGGATTTTAAATGTGCAGATTCAAAACGTGGATTAAAACAAATGTTTGTCTTTATAATTTCTCTGCTCCTTGTTTCCGTCTGGCTGCAGCTCCTCTGCAGAGTTTAGTCATTTCTGTGTGAGTGTTAAAGAGGAGTGTGACGAGGGATAACAGAGGCAGCGCTCTGTCACTCTGAGGCTGACTCACAGCCGGCGGCAGGTCTTTACTCTGAGTCCTCGCTCACACACTCCTGTGTTTGGAGGCTTTGGTCCTGCTGCTGAAGGTAACGTCCTGTCTGTAAAACAGACTGAGTTAAAGATGGAGAGGAAGAAAGACAGTAATGTCCTCTCTTCTCCTTCCTCAGAATAAACTGTGAGGAAACATGAGATCCATCACAGAGAAACCAGCTGGTAGGACTGGGAACACGTCGCCTCACGTCCACAGCTGAGTGTGAAACACAAAAATAACAGAGGTGACTGTAAAAAAAACAGTTTGTCAAACTGATGGAAGATTTCAGATCCTTCACACGTCTCAAACTCACTCAACAGTTAAAAACAAAACAACACACGAGAGGAAACAACTGTCAGGTACACAGCTCCGACACTCAGAGACACAGACAGACGTCAGATGAATCCTCGTCAGGTGAACTCTGACGCTCATGACTCTCACACCTGTTTGGTTCGGTTTAATCTAACTGCAGTGTATTTGTCCCCTCAGTGCGGTGCGTTTGTGCAGGTGTGAACACAGCAAAACAACCGGACCGAGACCTTCTTGAAGAGGTGGTCTCAGTCCGGTTCCAAAGGAACTCTGGTGCGGTTGGTTTGTGGTGAGAAGGTGTTGCGACCTGGATGTGAAGCAACTGCAGTCACATGACACATTGTTTGGGTTAAACATGAGCATGTTACAGTCCTGGAGGATTATTAATGTGCACCTCCTCCTGTACTGCCTTAATATGCACATTCAGCACATCCAATGCATCAAAACATTGTTTTCTAGTTGGAGCCGCGTTTGCCTCGTTTTCAAACTGTATGCTTTGACTAAAATGAACAATGACAGCAATATAGTCCACGATGAGCAGCGCTAAAATCAACCTGCGTAGTTGTCCCTCCATTGTGACATTAGAAAGTGTCACATTTATCTTGCAAGTGTACTCTTCTTCAACGTTTGCTTTACTTCCTGGATTTTTCCCACATGGAAATTCTGACCAATCAAGAGCAGCTTTCTCACACAAGGCATTTGATCTGGTCCTCTTGTAAATGCTGCCGTGAGAACACCAACCAACTCTAGGCAATTATACAACTTTGGAACAACATGAGTCCCTGATTCAGACCAGAGGAGACCGCTCTAGGGCTGACAGCAGCCTGAAGTTAGGTTTTGAGCCTGGACTTAGACGAGTCAGTGGCGGCTGTTCCACAGACACAGTAAAGATAGTCACCCCTCAGCTTGAATCTGGAGCGTGGGACAGATGGGAGCCCCAGATCAGCTGACCTGAGGGACCTTGGTGTAGAATAAGAGGTCAGGAGGTCTGCACACTGTTAAACAGGAGAGCCTTTGAATCAATCCTGAACTTTACAGGCAGCCAGTGGAGAGACGTTAACTCAGGTGTGATACCTGTGAGCAGCCTGGCCGCGGCATTCTGAACCAGCTGATGGCGGGACAGAAAGGACTGACTGATAACGGCGTAGAGAAAGTTACAGTCGTCCAAACGGGAGAAGATGAGAGTTGGGGTGACTCTGGCTTTTACTACTGTGGTAATTTTTCAAACTTAAAAGGCAGAGTCAAATATCACGCCAAGATTTTTGACACAGGGTTTAAGATAGTGGGAGAGGCGGTTGAGCTGCTCAGAAATCCCTTCGATGGAGTCGGGGGGTCAAAAAGGAAGACTTCTTATCCACCCTCAATCAGCTGAAGGACGTCCGTTATGTCCTCGAGGCCGTTTACAAGACAGGCCAACCTGGTCTCACCCCGAAGCCACCAAAATTTGTCACTCGGGCAGTGACTTGCAGCGTCAGACACTGACGATATAAGCCATCTTTTAATGTCGGTGTGATACACAGCCGGTCGCCATTATCGTTTAACAGTGCCTGGTAGCATCAGGGGGAAATGTGGTGGGACACCTGCAAAAGTCAAGGTGGCAAAAGTCTGAATAGGGCGGGCAGGAATTTCATCCAGGAGGCCGGTGTTCACTTCCTTTAAGACTGTAAAGCCAAACCCTGTTCTTTGTGTGTTGTTGAAGGAAAAATATGTTAATTTACAGTGTTGTACCGACGTAGTGCTTTTATTTTGAAAGAGACTGTATGCAAACTGTACATTTCCTGTGAAAACAGAAGTGTATTTTGAAAACAGACAATTCATGTAACAGGCTGAAGTTGACACGGCGTCCCAGAACGTCAACAACCAACACACCCAGGGTACCTTGGACGTCATATGTGGACGTGGAAAGTCCATGACCAAACGTGGACGTGTGACGAGGTCACAGTGAGGATGATGATGGACTCACAGAATTGGGCTTGCCGTAAGGTTTGAGAGGGAGACACAGCTCTGTGTCGTCAGCACAGGAGAGGAAGAGATGTTGTATTGCTTAATAATTTGGCCGAGAGAAAGCATGTACAATGAAAAGAGACCAGGACCTAAGATGGAGCCTAGGGGGACCCCACAGGAAGGAGTGGCTGAAGAAGAGGAGTGGTTTCCTGTGCGGACAGAGAAGCTGGTTTTGAGGCAGGAAGTGAAGCAGTGTGATGCAGTGCCACTGATGTCGACACCAAACTGGAGGTGTTTTATTAGAATGTTGTGATCCACTGTATCGAACGCTGCGCTTAAGTCAAGTGGAACTACGATGGCAGTTTCTGGTGTCATAAGCACAAGTATTAAAAGTACTAATACAACAGTGTAAAAATCCTCCACTACAAGTAAAAGTCCTACAGACAAAGTCCTTCATGAGTGCAAAAGCATCGTCAGTAAAATGTACTTAAAGTATCAAAAGTATTTGTTGTGCAGTAAAATTCCTCAGGTGACTGATATGATTCTGTGACGGCATTAAATTATAAAACCATTTTCATATCACGTACAGTACAATAAAAACATCCTATTCAACCATCGTATCAGCCAAAGAATGATGGGAAACCAGAGGGGACAATAAGGCCTATAATTATTCCTAATAACATAATGAATCAATCACAGCGAGCTGGACTCAGATAAGAGGCGTTAAATGAACTGCTTAATCAGTTAAAAATAATTAATTGATGAGTTTGCTAAAGTGACTCACCCACTAATGTAAGAGACCCTCCAGGAAAAAAACGTTTGCTGTAGCAATCAGCCTTCGAAGCATCAAGTGTCCTGAGAGGCTGCAAACACATACAGAAAAACATCACATTGATCTACAGATGGACGCAGAGGAGACGCCTGCACACGGATGTGACTGAGCCAGAGAGACACAGAAATGTCCACAGACTGAGGTCGACGCAACAACAGTCGATTTATTTCAGACATCCGTGCACAAAAGAGATAAAGAGTGAAAACAGTTGTGTGCTCAAACAGTGTTCGAGCACTGATGATAGACTGAAACATTTGCTGCTGTTTTTACTCTTTTTTGCACCCGGATGTCTAAAAACACAGAAAATAAATAAGTCGACTCTTTTGCATCGATCCATCTGTGGACATTTCTGTGTCTCTCTAGCCGAGTCACATCGGTGCGCAGGCGTCTCCTCTGACGTCCTCTCTGGTTTGTTTATTGTACTGACTCACCTGAGACAAACCTTTTCTGTTCCCCCATGAAGGTGCACTTTCACAGCAGGGCTGAGTGATATGGACGAAAAATTCATATCTGTATTTTCAGGCTGAACGGTGACACACGTTTTCAGTTACAGGTCAAAGCCACGTTAGAGACGTCAGGAGCACTTTTATAAAAACTGACCATAAAAAATAAACAGCTGCACAACATGTACATGAGAAATGACATCAATAAACAGCAGGGCTGTACGTTATCTTTGTGCACACAGCACAGGAGCTACAGAGGGTCAAAGGTTTGCAGCTCGGGACGCTGAACTGTAACTGTAAAAGGATCAATCTTTGTGGGCGGAGTTAAAAAGTCGTTTTCCATCTGTCGGCCTTTCAGATGAATCTAGTGTTGGAAATGATTTAAATATTTTAATCTTATTTCTACATCAACAGAGAGGCCGAGGGAGGGACGGAGACAGAGACACCTTTGTCCTCGTCATACACGTCTTGCACATGAAATGTCTTCTTATAAACCCATCGGTCTCCTGCATGCAGACGCTGTCTCAGTGTCACACATCAGACTGCAACTACCAATAGTGATGATCCACCTCACACACAAACACTCACAGCTCTGTCTCCCACACAGGCAGCGCAGCGGCCCTGGATCTGGTGCTCCGCCCCTGCTGAGCCACATATGGGCTTTAATGTCAGGGCGTCTGCAGCTATCAATCACTCTAATTTAATGCTTTTAACCAAATTGAAAACTGACCTGCAGACGCCCTGTGAACACTGACAGTTGAACAGCACTGAATTTAAGGTACTGAAATATTTGACTTTGCAAACTGTGTTTTGGCACTTTGTGATTAATGAATCCAAACACCAGTGTTTTATTGATCAGACTATTGTCATGGAAACTCAGGAAAATAAATCGTGCTGAGTTCCCATCAGATGATTGGGACGACTCCGGCGCCATCTGCTGGAAACTGAACAGAAACACACACCTCAGGTTTATTTAATAAAACCATCTGGTTCATGTTTTCTGATGAGATCATTAGTGACACCTGTTTAATCACCTGCAGGACTCCGACAGAGAGCATGATGGGACGCCTATTTAAAAATCACTGTACACACACTGATGAAATGTAAGTGTTCATTTTATGAGCCAATTAAAGTCTTGTTCAATTAATTCTACTCATTCAAACTAATCATTTAAATGCAAATTGACGTCTTAGTTTTATAATAGTTTAAACATTAAGTATTAGTGATGTCATCAATTACAATAATCTGCTGGGAGGAGTTTGATTATTGTGACGACACACGGCAGCTTCTAATAATTTTGTGTTTGATTAACAGTTTTTATTTTATTACATCAGGTTGAAACACTCTGATCTGCACAATAAATTCAACATATCTGACGACTGTAAGTACAACTCCAGAGCACGTCCGTCAGCAGCAGATACACTGTTACTATGATACTATCAGAGAAGAAATCCTTCTGGACTTTTGCTTTGGTGAGATTTTAAACGCAGGACCTTTACTTCAAATGAAGTGTTGTTCTGTTGTTGTATGGGCACTTTTACTTCTGTAAATAATCTGAGCACTCTAAATAAATACTTGTGTTCATTGAGACATGCTGTTTATTCAGATTAGTATCAGTCAGGAATGAAATGCAGTATCAGTCTACCATCCCGGACTCACGTCTTTGACCCTGTATTCAATCTTATAAACATCAAAATTCAGTCCTAAAAAAGTTAGTTTGCAGTGCAGTGAAAATATTTCAGCCTGTTTAAAAAAAAAAAAAAAATACAGAAATGAGTGTCTGTATCTAGAAACCAGGCAACAAAAACAGCATCACTGTACGAGAATAACAGAAAGACTGATTTTAGAACATTTTTTAAACAGTTGATGGGCATTAAAAATGAGTTAAATTATTCTTAACATGGAGGCACATTTAAATTTTTTTTAATTTTAAATAAAAGTAAACTTTTAAGACTCCATTTCTGCCTAAAACTATGTAATAGAAATATTTTTTTCCCACCGGACGTCGAGTTTAAGGAACAAAACATTCTGTAAAACGCCATCATCATCCTCCCTGTGACCTCGTCACATGTCCACGTTTGGTCATGGACTTTCCACGTCCACATATGACGTCCAAGGTACCCTGGGTGTGTTGGTTGTTGACGTTCTGGGACGCCGTGTCAACTTCAGCCTGTTACATGCATTGTCTGTTTTCAAAATACACTTCTGTTTTCACAGGAAATGCACAGTTTGATACAGTCTCTTTCAAAATAAAAGCACTACGTTGGTGAAACACCACCAACTGATGTTTTTTTCCTTCAGCAACACACACGTGGTTACGTTTAGCCAACACACACACGTGGTTGGGTTTAGCCAACACACACACACGTGGTTGGGTTTAGGAATAAAGAACAGGGTTTAACTTTACAATCTTACAGGAAGTAAACACCAGCCTCCTGGGTGAAAGTCGATGTTTGTTGGACCCATCCACCCACTCTTTCACCATCTCAACTTTGGTTGCTGCCCCATGGCGGGACAGTGTCCACGGCCCTGACGCTTCAAGACTTTGGAGTGAGACCAGGCTGAAAATGTTGAATATTTGACTCTGAACATTTTAAAGGTGCTGTGTTGTAACTGTGAGCTGAAATAAATCTGACACAGACAGAATGAAGATTAAAGACACTTTAATTCCCAACAACAGAACATAATAAAAACAAAATGTAAATCCAAGGCTGAAACATGTTTCATCCACATGTATGTTTACAGGTCATTCAATAGTCCACTGTTTCAAAGTAGAACGGGCCGACTGTTTGGTGTTCAACGTTCCTGCCAACAGATTTCCCGAGAGACACTCGTCCAAACTGCGTCACACTGGACTTTCTTTGGTCCTCATCAATACCTCCGCCACGTGAGGTCGGACATTTGAACATACACTCGGTCCATTTCAGTCAGACACATCCCATCATACAGCAGTTCTTCTTTAATAACCTCCACTGATGTTGATGATGTCAGATGTCGAGTCCTAATCGTAAAACCAAATCCCGGCATGGCAGCAGTTACCATTCACGAGCTGCGATCAAATCCCTTTATTGTACTGGTTCCACAAACAGAAAATAAAAGTACAGTAGAAAAAACTATATTGTGAGTTTGGCTGAATTAAAACAACACAGGTGATCACAGACAATGGGAGGTTTGAGACGAAGCCAGCCCCAGTGGACACTCTCCAGAATATTAACCATTAAAAGTAAAGGTCCAAACATGATGATCACATTCAGCTGTCAGTGTGTCACCAGGTTCATCTGGCTCAAACCAACGCAGCTGAATACAGTATTGCAATTAGGGTTCCAACGATATACCGATAACGAGCTACACCATGATATGAAAACTGAGGGTTATCCTACAGTGTCCATTTGCTAACGTATGATACTGGGAAAAAAAATGCAACTGGAGACTGAATCTCTTCTTTGAGTTTTTTTCCAAAGGGGAGAGTTTTACACAAACTTCCATCATAACAATCTGTTTTCAACTTTCAATTACAATAATAAAACGTCTGTTCAACCAAACACAACCCGTCTGTTTTCTTTCCTTTAAGGCTCATTCTGACTGACACCATGAAACCACAATATCTTCTGAGGCTGTTATCGTACCGTGGCAACCCTAACTGCAATAAATCCAACCTCTGTGAAGGCTACATACTGTATAGTGTTGATTCAACTTTCAATTGCTGTAGTTTGTGCTGTTTTTTATTGCTGAAGCAATGACTTGATTGACTGACAGACAAATAATGGGCATCTGTTTTCAACTGAATATTTTTCAAGCAGAAATATTAAACAAGTTGTGGCTTCTAACATGACGATATTTGCTGCTCCTCTTTGTCACATGTGACTGTAAACTGAACGTCTTCAGGTTTTACACTAAATGAGTGATGTGAGGACGTCATCTTGGGTTTTAGGAAACAATTTTATGGTATTTCACAAAGCAAATGACTCATTAACAATAGAGTGCTGCATGTGTCCTAAATCACAAAAATTAGTTAGCGTTTCTGCACCTCCTGTTGCCTCGTCTTGAAGTCAACGTGTTTTTGGTTAGATATCTAAAAAAAGGTCGGTGATTAACACAAGACTTTGACATTTTGTTCTCTAACATAAAGTTCATCAGTAAATACCTCATTCACGAATTTTGAAGCTTTTATGTGTCTTCAAAAAGGCGGTTGCTAACAAGTGGCCCAATGAGACACAGAACATCATCATACAGTTTTACAGCCTTGTTGTGGTGGTGACGCTAACGTCTAGTGTAGTTCGTTTATAGTCTAACACCAGCTTTGTACTTCTGTGACTGCATTTCTGCTTCAATCATCCTAGTGGTGTTTGTGGAGATTATCTTGCTGAACAAAACAAACAAGTATCATAAACTTTTGTTCATCACAGATCTTATTTTCTGCAATAACCCAAAGAAACAATTCCACTGACTTTTTGTTGCGGAAACCAAGGTGACGCTAACTTCCGGTTTGTCCCACAAATAAAGGTCACCCCTGCAGCCCTCTATTAGAGAATATCGACTCTAATCTATCTCCACTTCTATGTCAACAGGCTTCAGTTCTCTGACAAACACAATGTCGTTGTTATCGTTAAGGTCCAGCTCACCGAAGCCGTCCTCCGGCTCCTCTTTGCAGACGATCTGCGAGGACTCGGACACCTCGAAAGGCAACTCTATCACTTTGTTCAGGTATTCTCCATTTCTGCCGTTTTTACCTGCGATGGCGATGACCTGCGCCGCGATGGACCAGGCGAACTCCACCCTCCGATGGCCCTGAGGGCTCAGATCAAAGTTGTACTCCAGAATCTCGTACAGAGCGGGAACATATCGGCTGCAGTTTCGTTCCACATACTGGTGCATCTCCAAGAGGACTCCTCTCGTCAGCACTCCCAAGTCGAGTTTTGTTTTGCCTGGTTTAGAGTTGACATCAAGATCCAATCCGATTTCTTCGCAGAAGTGATAGCGGATGACTTTTTTCTCTTCTATCTCCTCATCTCTGTCTAAAGCCTCCATTTCTGGCTTTGAGTCTTCTGAATCCAGATCCTCCAGGCTGTTGGCAGTTTGTGGTTCTGGATCAAGCAGCAAGTGACCATTCAGTGGGACAACCATTTTAAACCATCTGCTTACCTTTGGTGATGAGGTGTACTTTCTCATCAAGCTCTTCTGGGTGGAGTACCATCTCTGGATCACCTGTGAGGCCTCTGTCAATCCACTTTGCAGATCGAGATCAAAGTTGTGCTCGAGGATGTCGTTAACTAGCTCCCTGAGCGATCCACACAGCTCTCTGATGAAGGCGAATATTTCCAGCACGGCGCCTGAGGTCAGGACCGTCAAATCAAGCTTTTGGCTCGCCAAACGTTCTTCTGTTGACCAAAGGTTGAGGCCAAACTTTTTGCAAAACGGATGTGGCTCCATATCTTCCTGCTGGCTTGAATCCGAGGGCTGTGAATCCCCGTTTGTTTGCTGCTCTGTCTCAGCTTCCTGTCTAGTTTGAAAATCACTGGTCACATCAACCATGTTGTAAACTTCAGGTAAATGAAAGGGGCTGCTGAGGAACTCCATTTTCCATCTGTCAGGGTGGTTCTGGAGGATCTTTTCTTTCACAAACATGTAAGACGTAAAATTGCGCTGATGCACTTCATTGTGGAAGAAAAGGTTAAAGTTGTTGCCCAGTATATCGAATAAGAAATTGCGTGAACTCTTTGTCATTGCAAGTGCAAATTTATAAACTTCATACAACACCTGGTTGGTGAAAAGTTGCAGATCCACATTTTGTTTGCTGCCTGAGCCGATATTGAAATCTAAAGCTCTCGCTCTGCATTGGGCAAACATGTCGTTCACTCTACTAGACTTCAGGATTTCCTTTGAGCGAGGGGCACGTCTGATCCACAGCTTCTGTTTATATGTTTTTACATCCATGTCTTCATTTTTGTCTTCAGAAAACAGATTCCCGATTTCTTTTAGAGTTGTGTCCTTTGGACATACCTCAAACAAATAAGGGTTGTGGACGTTCATTTCAGGCTGCCGTGGGGAGACGAAAACTTCCTCCTCTTCCTCCTTTACATCCAGAGAAAACTTTGTTTCGGGCTTAGAACTCTCAAACTTCACGTTCTCTGGTTCGGCATCTGAACCTGACTGCATTTCTGCCTCAAAATCAACTGGACACATGTATGACAGGTCGCTCTCCTGACAGATGTCTTTTGCATCATCGTCCTCGAGCCTCAGCATCTCTCTTTTATTACTGGCCATTGTTGGTTCTTCCAGTTCTTGGTAATCTGTGTCAGGGTCTTTTCTCTTTTTAGGCTTCTGTTCCCGTTTGTTCAGCTGGACTTGAAAAACCTCCTTTCGGAAAGCGCTCTTGTCCTCGGGTGTTTGGCAGGCGTACTTCCTCTCCATCAGCCTGGCTACTTGAACACGGAACAGAGTTCTTACCAACTCATAACCAAAGTTTTGCTTGACCAAGTCGCAAACTATCCCAGTGTGGGTTCCACAGAGCACTCTGGAAAAGTCAAGTAGTTCCATCATCACGCCGTTGGTTATCAGATTTGGGTCCAGCTTCTCTTTGGGTGCATTGTCTGGTCGAACAACCAGAGTCACACCGAGGTCTTTACAGTGAGGGTAAGCATCAGCTGTTGATTTTAATCGGACTCCTCCTTGTTTCTTTATAACTATTGCAGCTGTGCTACTCTCCATATCCTGATGTTCTGCAGACTCGCTGTTCTTGCTGCCTCCAGTGAGGACTGAACTATCCACGACAGTGTTTCTTTTAGGGTAGTAGCGTTCAGACTGCTCTGACCCAGCGGATGCTACTGGAATGCTCAGGGGTGGCAGTAGAAAAGTTTCTAGCCATCTATGAGGTTTAAACTTGATTTGATCCCTCAGCATCCTTATTTTAGTGTGAACGCGTTTTGTTAAGTCGTAACACTGCCATTCATCGACCGTGTCCATACCAAGGTCAAAGTTGAACTCCAGTATTTCAAACAAGAAATACATCTCGGACCTAGTCACCGTTTTGGCAAATTCACAAAGCTCCAGCATCACGCTGTTTGTCAGCAGACACATATCTAACTTGTCCTTCCTCTCCAGGGCCGCGTTGAACTCCAAACCGATTTCAACAGAGTCTGGGAACGGGACTGCGCTCTTCTGGTACCTGACCCCATGGTGGATGCGGCGCTCCCAGATGTAGTGTTCAATGCCGTCCATGTTGATATCCAAACCCCAAAACTGTTGAGGGAACCCGCCGTCTCTTTCAGGAACTGGATCCAAGACGACTCGTAGGCTTTGCAGAGGAAACCCAGATCCTTGTTTTTCTTTCAGAGCGTCTGTAGACATCATCTGCTGTCACTGCATCACTTCTCAATCTGTGAGTAGAGACACAAGATGGAATTTGAGTTAGTTCCTAAAACCTTTAAACAGCACTGCAACTCGATGGCCAGAAAAAGTGTTGACGTACATCGTTGCAAACCCCAGATACATTATTAAACTTTACATTTCAAAAGCACTGTGGTTAGTGCGTGGTTGGGTTTAGGAAACAAAAACCACCTCGTTATGGTTGGGAGAAGTTCACAGTTTTGCTTGAAATACTCTGTTTTGGGAGCACTACCTCCACAGGAAACGCAGCAGTGTCTTGGTAAAAAAACAACCATTTTTCGTGGGACTATTCCGGCTGAAAACTTCTGATGGGCACCAAAACCTGGTATTAAACAAGCCCCAGGGTTAAATTATCAAAGCAGTACTGATAAGCTCCGACATCATCGGTTCTTTTATTTAGGGCTGGGCCGTAACACGATCTTGAAACGGGATCGCAACAAAAATGTATGTTTACGACAATGTTAAACTAAAGTTGTTTTTCCTCGATATGGACAGACCTAGATAAATCCAAACAGCAGAAGTTAGCAGACAGCTGTCAGTCAGTCTGCAGTGTTGGGGCTGTGTGTCATTGTACATGGCCATTTTTTACTGCAGAGTTTGTACCAAGGTGAGAACAAAGTGAAACAGCATGGACACAATGAAAAGAGGGGAAAATGAGTGTAAGTGAGGAGCAAAGCGGCGGTGAAGCTGAAGAAGAGCTTCAACCAAACCGTGGATAAAAAAGGTCACACAGTGTCAATAATCTGGACGTGGTTTGGCTACTTGAAAGGTGACGACACAAAGATGGTCTGCAAAATATGGTTGGTGCCAACCAGGACAGGAAACACAACACATCTTTTCCATCACCTGAGAAGGTGGCGTCCCAGTGACGACACTGAGAGCATGAAAATCCACCAAAACTGCAGTAAGTCCACCAACAAGTGTTCAGCGTCCTGGCACCTCTGCTGATGTGGGCGGGGCTAGCAAGGCGGTACTAAAACACCAATCAATAGTGTCCTCTTCCTCCGCCGTGACCCCACATGAGAAGCGATGCACAAGGAGCAGAGATATAACAGACGCTGTGTCATACTTTCTAGCCAAAGACATGATGCCCTGAGCCCCGTGGAGACAGACGGGGTCAAGAAATGAATTAAAGAGTTAGACTGCAGGTCGAGCTCTCAGGCAGGAAATATTTCTCTCAAACCGCTCTGCCGCAGCTTTACAACGAGCGCTGCGGGAAGCTGGAAAATCATTTGGTTTCTCCAGGTGTCAGACGTCATCAGGACACTTTTCAAACCCAAAGCATCATCAAATTACATATCGTGAGAAATCTTGATTACGATCAATACTGGGAAAATTATCATCATATTTTTTGCCGTATCGCCCAGCCCTAATTTTATCTGTTCTTTTTAACATTTTGATTTATCTTATTATCATCCTGCAGCCTCGTTCCTGCACTATGTGCCGAGGCCGACCTCCTCCACAAACACACACTCACCCACACGACACGGAGTGAAGTCAGTGAACAGCCGAGCGGCCGCGACACAAACGAAGTGATAATAACCTGAAGGACTGGAGGACAGAGGACAGAGGACAGGAGGACAGAGGACAGAGGACAGACTTACAGTGACTGATAAAAACTACACTTCACTCAGTATTGTGATGTCAGGAATATTATTTATAAAATGACGGTTGCTGCTTTGGAAACATTTAGTTATATTTAAAATATTCAGTTATGTTGTTCTGAATTTATTACTATTAAATTACTTCATTTTCTAAAAAGCACTTATTTAAAAAGTGAAGAAAAATCAATAAGAGTACCAATAAAAGTAGTTGATTGATAATATCTGGAACAAGAGCCCAGACGACATCAGAGCGATAATCAGTCCCTCCAGAGAATCACTTTCTTGTGATCGCAATAATTAACACAAATTCAAAGAAAGACCGGGAAGTCCAATATTTGCAGGAGGCTTGCAATTTTTCAAAAGTGCCACGATTTTCCCAACTGGAAGTCGTCGCATCACGCGTCATCAAATGTGCTAATAGCACTGCAGTCTGGAGAAACGCTCTGTATTGACATAAGAATGTGCAGTGTGTAAATGCAGACAATATGTGCTGAATGTATTAACATGTAATGTTTACAGAAGATGAGCTGACACGTTGTACAGTCACATTGTTGAGAGCTACAATATTCACTCAACATTACTGGAGTCCATGTTTTGAAACTAATTAAATAAAACGAAAGAAGAGAACTATAAAAAAACACTTGCAGCTACTTTTGTAATATTCAGTGTGATTATTATAGCAAATGATCACAGGACTTATTTTTTAGAGGTAGTCATTTTAAAATCAACTCCACGTCTGTCCTCTGCTCTGCTTCGTCTCTGGAGCCATTTCAGTTTTTATTCTGTATTGTCTTAATGTTGTGTAACACACACATTTCTTGGTAAAAAGCAACGACTTTCCCGACAGGAAACACAGCAACATCTTTTTGGAACATTCACCACACAGCCATGGAAAGCATCTTATTTTAGGCCTGAATATTTCACTGAGTTAAACTGCAGAGCTCCAAGACAGAGACAGATGTGTTTCTGTCACACTGACTGTATTTATTTAGATTTTAATGCATCTAAACAGAGGAAATAATCAATGTTCAATGGGTCAGTCATCATCATCATCATCATCATCATCATCACCACAGTGTAGTACACAGTCTTCACCACTAGATGTCAGTCAAACATCAACACTACGCTCAACTGTGGGAGGACGGACAGACAGACAGACAGAGACAGACAGACAGCGTCTTGGGTTTATAATAGTTGTGTATCTTTACTGCAGATACTTTAACTTCATGAAGCTTGTAATACTTTATATATTTCAACTCAACACAGATGTCTATATAAAGCACATTTAAAAACTACTCACGTCACCAAAGTGCTGTACAAAAGGAACAAACTGCTAAACTCACACACGAGAGGCAACACAGCTGTCAGGTACACAGCTCACACAGTCAGAGACACACACAGGCAGCATCAGGGAGGACCACGTCAGGGCGACTCAGACGCTGATGAATAACAGGAGGTTTGGAGCCTGGACTTACAGAGTCAGTGAAGGGGGCACATCTGGTTGGGAGGGAGAGGCTGTTCCACAGTGTGGGGGCAGACACAGCAAAGACACGATCACCCTGAGCTTAAGTCTGGAGTGTGGGACAGCCAGGAGCCCCAGGGGCCCCAGGTCAGCTGACCTGAGGGACCTGGGCGTAGAATAAGGGGTCAGGAGGTCTGAGATGTAGGACGGGGTCAGACCATAAAGGGCTTTGTACACAAACAGGAGAACCTTAAATAAAATATAAATATATAATATAAATATAGAGCTGAGAGTACTTGTGTACAACTAACACTTTGATCACATAGCGCTCACAGAACTTGAGTACTTTTACTGCTGTTTATTTTTAAACTCAATTTAAATCATTTTAATCTTTTATGTTATTTTTAATGGCGACTTTAAGTCATTTAGTTATTAATTTTACCTTTTCCTTTTTAAACTCTTGCCTCCCTGCTGTATGAATGAAGCCGACTTGACTAACTGCATGTATATAAAATACTTGTGTACTTTTCCTGCTTGTGCTTTGACTACATGAAGCTGAGAATACTTTTACTGTTATATTTTGTACAGAGCGCAGAGTATTTGTGTACTTCTACTGCCAATACTTTCACTACATGAAGCCCAAAATATCACTGCACTTTTACTGTTGACGCTGACCCGTGAACCTGTGAACCTGTGAACCTTTACACGTGACCCTGTTAACACTTTTAACTTTTAATTGTGTTAAACTTATGGAACTTCTTTATTTACCTGTTTGTGTCTGTTCTTATTCAAGCCTTGTTTTTGTCATTTTTGTCAAATAAAGAAGAACCAATAATAATCACGATCTGCTTCTTACCGACGGGACCTGAACGCAGCAAAATGGCCGACACGTGCAAACACAACTTCTCTTAAAAAGTCTCCAACAGTCCGGTTCGTGTGATTCCTGCGGGACTGTGCGTGGAGCTCGTGAACATGTGGTGACGGTGGTGTTGTGTATTACAGGTGAACGTCCTGAGCACGTGCTGACGGTGATGCTAACATGTTAGCCTCCTCTCAGAGGGGATGCTAGCGGCAGGCTGCAGCCCAGCAGGCGGAACAGACGCGTTTCATCTGCACGGAGCGGTTAAACGTGAACACTTACCGGGCACCGGGGCACTGAGCGGTCCCTCCAGTGGGTGGACAGGTGGGTGAAGTCTGCGGTCATGTGTGCTAAGGTGTTTGAAAGCAGAACTGGTCACGAGCTGCAGCTGCACGCCGCCAAACAGCAGCTACACATGTAAACTCCCCCCACAGGACGCGTTCAGGGACGCATCAGAAAATCAGCTTTCACAGGCTACGTCTCATTCAGCGGACATTTAACCGATATAAACACAAAATCATCAGCGGGCTGCGTTTAATTAACGTACGAATCTCAGTTTGCTGATTTAATAAGTTGTAAAATGTGAACTTTAATCACAGCGAGCGGGGGGGAAAACACTGTTTCCGCCCGGTTTCGAACCGGGGACCTTTCGCGTGTTAGGCGAACGTGATAACCACTACACTACGGAAACTACGTAACAGCTGCATTCACGAACAATCAGCAAAAACACTAACAAACTATTTAAATAAATGACCACAGGAGCAAGTGTCGGTCAGCCGACACATCCGCTCTGTGTCTGAACATTAACATGATCTACAAGTGTTTCCGGCTGGTTTTGATCCGGGGACTTTACACCTGTGAGGATCAGGTGATGACTGCAGCACTACACACACTCTGTTAAATGCTGCATTCAGGAACATCCAGGGAATAAGAGCTGAAACTCATGTTAATCACTGAATACAGAAACCACTGAGTGTCAGCAGGCAGAGTGTGTCTGTATGAACATCAACACGATCTAGAACCAAGAAAATAATGTTTCCGCCCGGTTTCGAACCGGGGACCTTTCGCGTGTGAGGCGAACGTGATAACCACTACACTACGGAAACTTGCACGTCTAAATATTGTGACGTATTTCATGAAATATATGATGAACACCCACGTTTTCCAACAGAATATGAACGAGGAATGATGGGAAACATGTAATACATATCTACAGCAAAAATACTGTAATGCAGAAATAAAACTTAAAGTCATTTGTGAATATTATTTGACTCTGGTAAACATATTAGCTGGAAAATGTATTTAAGACTCAGAATAGAAAGTAGTAACTGTTCATTCTGGTGATTTTTAGTGAAATAATCAATAATTAATGTGATCAAGTGTAGACCTGAGAGAGAGAGAGAGAGAGAGAGAGAACATGTCAGAGCACCTGGAGGAAACCCACGCTGACACAGGGAGAACATGTCGGAGCACCTGGAGGAAACCCACGCTGACACGGGGAGAACATGTGGGAGCACCTGGAGGAAACCCATGCTGACACGGGGAGAACATGTCAGAGCACCTGGAGGAAACCCACGCTGACACAGGGAGAACATGTCAGAGCACCTGGAGGAAACCCACGCTGACACGGGGAGAACATGTGGGAGCACCTGGAGGAAACCCACGCTGACACAGGGAGAACATGTCAGAGCACCTGGAGGAAACCCACGCTGACACGGGGAGAACATGTGGGAGCACCTGGAGGAAACCCACACTGACACGGGGAGAACATGTCAGAGCACCTGGAGGAAACCCACGCTGACACGGGGAGAACATGTCAGAGCACCTGGAGGAAACCCACGCTGACATGGGGAGAACATGTCAGAGCACCTGGAGGAAACCCACGCTGACACAGGGAGAACATGTCAGAGCACCTGGAGGAAACCCACGCTGACACGGGGAGAACATGTGGGAGCACCTGGAGGAAACCCACACTGACACAGGGAGAACATGTCAGAGCACCTGGAGGAAACCCACGCTGACACAGGGAGAACATGTCAGAGCACCTGGAGGAAACCCACGCTGACATGGGGAGAACATGTCAGAGCACCTGGAGGAAACCCACGCTGACACAGGGAGAACATGTGGGAGCACCTGGAGGAAACCCACGCTGACACAGGGAGAACATGTCAGAGCACCTGGAGGAAACCCACACTGACACGGGGAGAACATGTGGGAGCACCTGGAGGAAACCCACGCTGACACGGGGAGAACATGTGGGAGCACCTGGAGGAAACCCATGCTGACACGGGGAGAACATGTGGGAGCACCTGGAGGAAACCCACGCTGACACAGGGAGAACATGTCAGAGCACCTGGAGGAAACCCACGCTGAAACGGGAAGAACATGTGGGAGCACCTGGAGGAAACCCACGCTGACACAGGGAGAACATGTCAGAGCACCCGGAGGAAACCCACACTGACATGACGAGAACATGTTGGAGCACCTGGAGGAAACCCACGCTGACATGACGAGAACATGTCAGAGCACCTGAAGGAAACCCACGCTGACACAGGGAGAACATGTGGGAGCACCTGGAGGAAACCCACGCTGACACGCGGAGAACATGTCAGAGCACCTGGAGGAAACCCACGCTGACACGCGGAGAACATGTGGGAGCACCTGGAGGAAACCCACGCTGACACAGGGAGAACATGTCAGAGCACCTGGAGGAAACCCACGCTGACACAGGGAGAACATGTCAGAGCACCTGGAGGAAACCCACACTGACACAGGGAGAACATGTGGGAGCACCTGGAGGAAACCCACACTGACACAGGGAGAACATGTGGGAGCACCTGGAGGAAACCCACGCTGACACAGGGAGAACATGTCAGAGCACCTGGAGGAAACCCACGCTGACACAGGGAGAACATGTCAGAGCACCTGGAGGAAACCCACACTGACACAGGGAGAACATGTGGGAGCACCTGGAGGAAACCCACACTGACACAGGGAGAACATGTGGGAGCACCTGGAGGAAACCCACGCTGACACAGGGAGAACATGTCGGAGCACCTGGAGGAAACCCACACTGACACAGGGAGAACATGTGGGAGCACCTGGAGGAAACCCACGCTGACACAGGGAGAACATGTGGGAGCACCTGGAGGAAACCCACGCTGACACAGGGAGAACATGTGGGAGCACCTGGAGGAAACCCACGCTGACACAGGGAGAACATGTCGGAGCACCTGGAGGAAACCCACGCTGACACAGGGAGAACATGTCAGAGTTCCAATGTTTCTGTACTTTAACTACATTTTGTTGTAAATACTTGTGTACTTTTATTTACAGTAATTTTGGACAAGGAACACTTCCTTCAAGTGACAGTATTTATATCGTGGTACTTTAACTTTAGAATTAATTTTAAGATCTTGTTGTTCGTTTTTAAGTCGTTAAATGGGCTGGCGCCTGAGTATATCACGGACCTCATTCACATCTACACCCCCTCCAGGGTATTGAGGTCCGCTGATCTTTTGCAGCTCATTGTCCCAAAATCAAGACAATAAACTTGGGGTGACCGTGCTTTTTCTGTGGTAGCTCCGAAATTATGGAATGAGCTACCCTCCCACGTCAAAATGGCCCCTACCCTGGAAACTTTTAAGTCCTTCTTAAAAACGTACCTGTATTCCCTGGCTTTTAATCCATCATGAGAGTTTGTGTGATCTCTGTTTTGTCTCGGTCTCTGTTTTTGTTTTTGTCTCTCTCTGTTTTGTATTGCGATTGAATCACTGGTTGGTTATTTTTCTGTTTTTAGGTATTTTCATTGTTTTGAATACTTGTTTTTATTTATTTACTCTGTTTTTTAAATTTGTTGTGCAGCACTTTGGTAACCCTGTGTTTTTAAAATGTGCTATATAAAAAAAGTGGATTGGAACTTGTCAGTAATGTATCTATCTATCTATGATGACATCACACCACATGTTTTTCTGGGAAACGACGAGGCATTTAAAGTCCTGTAAATCAAAGTGTTACTCGATGCTCTGTCAATAACAGACACAAATACACACAGCAGGCTCTGGATGAAGTAACATGTGGCTCATCAGCTGCATGTGACTCTGGATGTCTCATGGGGAACAGATCATCTGCTTTCTCTAAATATAAAAACCTATAAAACCTTCACTGAAACACACACAGATGATTTCATATATTTGAGTATCAGATATGATGATATTTCTTTAGCTATTTAATATCTGTATTTTCCTCAGCAGCAGTGAGCCATGAGACTTTGTCTGAAGTGAAAACAAATCTAAAAACAAACTGAAATCTTTTTCCTTCAGTGGAGGAAGTTCGTTCATGTGGGTTTGTTTGTGTTTCTTTTCACACTGTGTTTGTTCCTCTTTGTCTGTTCGCAAAAAGTTTTAGAAATCACGGGATGAGCTGAAAGCCCCCCTGAGAGCCCACAGCAGTGACACACACAGCGGTCGCTACAGAAATGAAAGATGTGTGTTTGTGGAGGACGCAGTCAGTGCGGGAGCAACATGGTGGTTCCCCTGCTGGACTGTTGAGAAACATCCTGAAGGGGAATTTCTTCACTTGCAGGATTTCTGCTAATGTGACTGTTTCCTGCTTTTGAGGTCAGAGACAGATGCTGACATACTGGGAGTACCAGGAGGTTCCCCAGTGTCACTCTGAATGTGGTGTTGTTGCAGTGGACTGAAGTAAACACAGTGGCACCTTTATTTGTTTTAAATGAATACCTCAGGTAAAAAAACACTTTTTTGTTGTTTCCTTAATGTGTAATCTGTCTACTGTTTAATGTGGAAACAACAACCTACTTATTTTCATAGTAATGAGTATCTAGTTACTGAAATGGACAGGCAGAGGGTGACGGCGTAAAGCTCTGAGTATCTAACAACAGCTACCACCAATTTCTCCTCCATTGTTTACCAACTCGTTATGACCACCACAGAAGCCCCGCCTCCCAAATCATCCCACTGGACAAAGGGGAAAAAAGCTGAGATGACATGGGGCCCTCTGAGATGGAGTTCAGAGCGCTCCGACAAATGATCCCGTGCAGGTCAATATATACCCACACATATATTCACGTACACATTCTTGTTTCCATATGTGCGTTAGTGAAAGGTGTCTAAAGTGTAAATAGTATTGAGTGTGTAGTTGTGTCTAAATGTAGTATTTTATCTTATCTTATTCTATAAGTATTCTATCACCATTTGACTCTGCTGTTCTCTCTGTGCTATTTGATCTGCTGTAACGTGAATTTCCCTGGTGTGGCATCATCATTTATCTTATCTTCTCTTACCTTATCTTACCTAATCTTACCTTACCTCACCTTACCTTACCTAATCTTACCTAATCTTACCTTACCTCATCTTATCTCATAAACACCAGGCACCAAGAGCGCAGAAACACGAGGCGTGTAGCTTTAGATAACATGCTCACAGATGTACAAGATATAAAATTAGCGACTGAGGCTACTGAGAGCTGAAACAGGAAACGGACTTTAATTGAAGTGAAAGAGAGAAAAACTGAAATATGCACAAGACTGAAGTTCACTGTGACTGAACCCACCGTCGTCCCTCCTGTTCTCAGACAAAAGGAAATAATCAACAGATTCATCTAGAATGAAAATTATTATTAGACGCTGCCTGACTTGAGTGTTTCTATTTTTTTGCCACTTCTCACTTTTTCTTCTTTTTCTTCTTCTTCTTCTTCTTCTTCTTATTTCAGAGGGAAACACTGAACTCTTTGTGACTTTTACTTGTTTTTGCTGCTGCTGCTCTTAATCGATTTAAATATTACTCTCAATATTATTCCAAAGCAGAAGTATTTCCTTCTTTCTCTTTCTCTGTCATGAAGTTTAATGACTTTCGTCGACATGTAAAGAGGAACTAACTCTTGCGGGTTGTGATGACATACTGCACACACACACACACACACACACACACACACCATATATAAGCCTCATGTCTGTTGTTTTTCATCTCAGTTGTCAGTCGGCTGAGCATCAGTATGGACGGGACCTACGTCAGGCACGTGGAGCTGCTGGGCTTCGAGAAACGTTCGTTCCCGAGTCAGCACTACGTAAGGCTTCAAATATTTACTCTGCAGATTCTGCTGCTTTAAATCTACGAATGTAGAGAGCTTCTTTCTGAAATAACCAGGAGAGCCGAGTCAGAGTTTAGAATGGACTCAAGACTCTTTGAAGATAGTAGATGTTGTGCTAAAGTGTGATGTAACCTGTGCAGGTGTACATGCTGATGGTGAAATGGAGTGACCTCTCTGAGAAGCTGATCTACAGGACGTATCCTGAGATCTACACCTTCCACGTGAGCTTCTTCTGCACTACAGAATAAAAACTCTGCTGATTTGTGCCAACATAAAATGCAGCTCTTGAATCTGTTCAGAAAAGTTTCATGTTTTGGTTGCAGAAATCTCTGAAGGAGATGTTTCCCATCGAGGCCGGTCAGATAGAGAAGAAGGACAGAATCATCCCGTCACTACCAGGTGACAACTATACTCCTCACTACACTTCAGCAGCTCGTGTGTTACAGACTGTGTTACATTTGCATGTTGGTTTTGTAGGATGTCATTCTGCTTAGTTGATGAGTTAGTTGACTTGAGAAGCTGCAGAGTGTGAAGGACAAACTATAACACTATTAATGACTCGTCTGATCACAGGCGACAGATAAATGTGAAGCACATGAAACATTTTAAAGATGTTTTTAGTTATAAACAAAAACCTCTCTGTGTGGCGTCATGTTCAGTGAGGAAGCACCTGTGGCTGTTGCAGCTCATGTGGGTGAATCTACTTCTCTTTTTCTATTTGTTGAAGCAGCTGAGAACGACGCTACAGACACTCAAATCATTGTCAGATTTTTGAGTTTTTGGCACTTTAATAAAAGTAAAAAAGATGAATACGGTCTGACACTTTGTATTCAAGTCAAATTTATTTATAAAGCACATTTAAAAACAGCCCAAGTTGACCAAAGTGCTGTACCTACAGTTAAAAATGATTCTACCGTTTTTTTTCCCCGTTAAAGGGTTTTTTGGGGAGTTTTTCCTGATCAGCTGTGAGGGTCATAAGGACAGAGGGATGTCGTATGCTGTAAAGCCCTGTGAGGCAAATTGTGATTTGTGATATTGGGCTGTATAAATAAAATTGATTGATTGATTGATTCAAAGAGATACAAGTGAAGTAAAATAATAAACATAGATCAAGGCACAAATAAACACATAGGCAACATCAGGAGGACTCTAAAGCTTTAGTAAACAGGAACGTTTTTAGCCTTGATTTAAAGAGTCGATGGAGGGGGCAAGTCTGACAGAGGGGGGGGTGCTGTTCCAGAGTCTGGGGGCTGCGACCGCAAAGGCACGGTCACCCCTGAGTTTAAAATGAGTGCGTGGAACAGTGAAAGCCCGAGGTTAGCCGATTTTTGCGATGGTGGCTTTGACTACTGAGTTGACCTGTTTATCAAACTTGAGTGCAGAATTGAAAATGACACCGAGGTTTTTGACGTGAGGTTTGATAAGAGTGGACAGGTTGCCAAGACTGTTGGATATCAGGTTGATGTTGTCAGAGGGGCCAGAGACAATGATTTTGGATTTAGCTTCATTTAGCTGAAGGAAGTTTACTGCCATCCAGGACTTTATTTCACTGATGCAGTTGAAGATGTTGGTGAGTTTGGATTGGTCGTTTGGTTTGAGGGGAAGATAGAGCTGGGTGTCATCAGCATAGCAGTGGAAAGAGATGTCATATTTTTGAATGATTTGATCGAGGGGGAGCATGTAGATGGAGAAAAGAATGGGACCTAGGACTGAACCTTGCGGGACCCCGCAGGAGAGAGTAGCTGGGGGAGAGGAGAGTGTGCCTATTCACCCTCCACAGAAAACACTAGAAGACAAAAACAAAAGCCTGATAAAGAAACTCCAAAACACTCCAGAGTGAAGTTACTGGACAGAACAAAATGGTTGTCTTTCTGACTAGTGGTGGAGCTAAAAATGTAAAGTTTGTCGTGAGCGTGGCGGCAGAGGAAACGTCAAACAGACACAGCAGATTAGATTCAGCTCAGGTGTTTAAAAGGACAGTTCACCCCCAAAACAAAAACACATATTTCCTCTCACCTGAGGGCTGAACCACAAAGCAAGATTAGTCTCTTAGCGAGATATGTTGAGCCTGAAGTCAGTTTTATGTCCTACGAAGGTGGCTCTCTTTAAACCTGGGTAGATCACCATGGTAACCCATGCTGCAGACCCTAACCTGGACCCGGTTATGTTCCAAGTTTTAATCGCTTCTTTGAGTAGCATCACTCTTTAGTCAGTGTCAATATACGAGCGATACAGACTGTCAGCTGAGGGAAAACGTTATAAACGCACTTTGTCCAACATGTTGAGCTGTAACCATAGAAACAGATGGACAGTCGTTTTAATTCTGTGACCGAACGTTACATAAACGCCGCCGAATGAAGCTGTGCAATCACAGTCACAATTACTGTCTGCATCATGTCGCTTTCATTTTTTATTTCTATTTAATCTACACAGAAACCTTCAGTCCATCAGTGAGGCTGAAAACGAGTATCATTGTTTTGTTTTATTCACGAGGTCGTTGTTGCTCTCACTGTTCTCTGGTCTGTCTGTCTAAAAGACGCTAATCACACATAATATTCACTCAGTAAAATTCATTTCATTTTGAAAACTTTCCACATCTCCTTCATTCTGGGACATTAAATGCAGATCTTGAGTCTGACGTTTAAATTTTCTGCATCAAGTTTAAAGCTGAAGAGTTTCAAGCACAGCTTTTGGGTTAAATAATAAATCGGCCGACCTGTTTCGACCTGTTTCCATTTTCATTTCACCAAAACAGAAGAACTTCAGATAAAACAATAATAATGTCTCCATTAAGAGTTTTGCTGTGCACATGGAAAGATTTACGACTGGAAGCAGCCTCTCTGATCGTTAAATAAAACACTTAAACACTTATACATCAATACAATACATAATGTAAGAGGCAACACAGCGCACAGGGCCTGTAGAGGACGGAGTACAACGATTATGCAGGTGCTCGTCTTTAAATCGGAGTAAATATTCAGGTGGGCGGAGTTAGAGCCAATCGGCACGTCACTAACAGGCCTGTACAGCATGTTCACAGTATAGAGCCTTAGGCCTCAATCTATTTAAATAGACTCAGACTCACACACACACACACACACACACACACACACATATATATACACACACAGTATATATATCTTATTACATAATAATGAAAACTGTGTGTGTGTGTGTGTGTGTGTTCCAGGTTTTTCTCCTCACTGACTTGGTCAATCCATGTGAAATTTGGCACAGTGGTAGAGGGTCATGGGAGGATGCCAATGAAGCAATATTACATCAATTGGCCAAAGGGGGGCGCTATAGCAACCCATTGAAATGTCAAACTTTGAATGGGCATATCTCATGCCCCGTATGTGGTAGAGACATGAAACTTTGCACAGAGATGCCTCTCCTCATGAGGAACACATTTGCCTCAAGAACCCATAACTTCCGCTTATATAGATTTTCCACCATTTTGAATTTTTTGAAAAACACTTCAAATGGATCTCTTCCTAGGAAGTTTGAGCGATCTGCATGAAACTGGGTGAACATAATCTAGGGAGCAATATCTAAAGTTCCCTCTTGGCAAAAGTTGGAAAACTTCCTAAAACTGAGCTTCTATAAGGCAATGAATGTTGCGGAGGGCGTGGCTCATCACATAAAGGTGTAGAACATCTCAAGGGTTTCACCCATCACCACGCAACTTTGTAGGCATATGAGCACACATAATCTGAGGGGACCCCTCCATTATTGACCCCATCAAACAAAATGGGGGCGCTAGAGAGCTCATTTCTTATCTAGGCCTACCATATGGATTTTTACTAAACTTGGTAGATATGTAGAACAGGACGCCTCAAGGTGACTGGAGAAATTTAACTCTAATTGGCAACTGGGTGGCGCTATAACAACAGAAAAATGCTTCAAAATGGCTAAAATGCGACCGATCGCTGTGGCGCCCCCTGTGGACCAATGTTATATGTACATATTCTTGCTCTCAAATGTGTGTGACACCTTTTTTATATGCTGATTACCGTAAAGATTTCCATAAAAGATACAGCAGTGTATCAGGAACAGAAACATCAGGAAATGGGAAAGGCCTCATGAGTAGATGCACGCCTCCTTCTTTGCAGTGATACGGTTGGCAGGTGTAGTTCGGAAGAGAGAAAATAGTTTCTAGATGAAACTGCTCACAACAAGGTCTGTGGATTATCCTGAGTAGCCGTGTCATGATCTAAGATGAGGGTCATCTAGATCCAGACAGGCAGACATCTCTATGGCCGATTTCTCAGACACTCTGCAACTCACTCGAGGTAGGAAGAGAGACGCAACTCTAAGGTCCTCAAACTGGCTGCACCTCGAGGGACCAAATAGTTCATAGTAGCTACCCCTGTACCCTGTACGCCCGTAGTGGCCCCCACAAGACTCCCTGTGGGATGCTGTCATAAGCTTTCAAGTCCTCAAAACACATGGAGACTAAACTCCCACGATCCCTCCAGCAGCCCTGCGAGGGTAAAGAGCTGGTCCACTGATCCACGACCAGGACAGAATCCACATCGCTCCTCCTGAATCTGAGGTTCAACAAGCCTCCTTCCCTGCGCTGGAATAAACTTCCCCAGGGAGGCTGGTTTGTTAACAGCATGCCAACAGTCTCTGGGGATCACAAATATTCACAGTAAATTATATATGAATCTGTCCAAAAGGTTCTGGGAGGTGCAGCGGTTCATTCTCAATATGAATGGAGCTGAGGTCAGGATGTGGTTAGCCTAGTTTAGCATAAAGACTGGAAGCAGGGGGAAATATACACCTCCACTTTATGTAAAGGATATAAAATGTTTGGTGAAAGGTGAAACAAACACAGTACAACATGCTCATTAGTGAGCTTTGGTGGGTTTGTTTCAGAGCTTTTGGCAAGCTGCTTCCAGTCTTTATGCTAAGCTAGGCTAACCACATCCTGACTCCAGCTCCAACACTGACACACAGAGGTTAGACTGACATCCATCTTCTCCTCTCACTCTCATAGAGAAACGAATAAACACATCTGGCCATTTTCACAATTAAGAACCAATATCAGAAGAAGTGAAACTAACTACTGACAGCTCATTATGGACTCTGTGACTCCTGTGTCCGTCTGAGGAGTTGCAGCTTCTTAATTTAACTTTTTTTTTCTGACGGTCAGGTGTCATAAAGAACCGCTGACACTAAGCAGGTCTGTTTTCTGTTCCTGTTCAGGTGTTTCCTCTGCTTTTCTCATGAAAACAGAACTCAGATCTGCACGTACTCCTCTTGTGAAACTTTAATTACAAAACAGAACTTGTTGCAATGTAGAGAAAGTGAAGCAACAATAAAACCCAAATCCTGATGCAACAGCAGCCTAACTTCACTGATCTGGAAATAACTACCTGTTGAATGCAGCTGCAAAAAGTAACTGAGTACTCAAGTACAACTTTGACATACTTTTACTTGAGTATTTCAATTTTTATGCTCCTGTGTGCTTCTGCTCCAGCAGATTTCAGAAGCATATATTGTACTTTTTACTCTTTACTATGTGTGTGGACAGCTGCAGTTACAGGTTAAGATTTTATGAACAAAATGTGATGAAGTTATAAAACATGACACTGTGCCTCAGATTAAACCATCCAACAGGATATGAAGAAGTTTAAATGTGATTTACCTTCACCAGCTGCAACATTAAAATGTCTGCTTACATCATAATATTCCAACAATATGATTTATTTTTAATAATATAACACTGACAGGGACCATCCTCGATAAAATGTCATCACTTCATTTTTTTATCTTATTAGACATTTGTGTGAAATTTTGTCGTAATTAGCGCACAAATTCCTAAGTTGCAGCCAAAAACATGTTTTGTGAGGTCACGGTGACCTTGACCTTTGCCCCCAAATTCTAATCAGGTCATTTGAGTGTCCAAGTGTTTGTGCCAAATATGGAATTTTTTTTCAAAGGAGCTCTTAAAATATTGTGTTCACAAACTGAGGCGAACGCAAGGTCACAGTAACCTTGCCCTTTGACCACCAAATTCTAATCAGTTCATTCTTGACTCCAAGTAGATGCTTGTGCCAAATCTGAGGAAATTCCCTCCACGCCTTCTTGAGACATCACATTCACAAAATGAAACGACACAAGGTCACAGTGTCTGGTTCTGGCTATCGCCGGCATGGAGGCATGGAAGATATCACATTCACAAGAATGTGACAGACAGACAGACAGAAGGACAACCCGGACACATCACTCCTCCGATCACAGGCAGTCACCAGGGTGGATGCATAAAAACCCAGAGATCTTCGTGGGAACATTTTAATTTAACGTGTGACTGATGTGGTCATGTTTGGTTGTGTTTGTGTCCTCAGCGCCGCGATGGCTGTACAGCCAGAAGTCCCCAGAAACCAGGCAGATCACCTTGGCCGAATACTTCCACTCATTGATCAATCTGCCGCCTCACATCTCCCGCTGCAAACACCTCTGCAGCTTCCTCAAGGTTCGACCCGAGGACGAAAACCCACCGGCCCCAAACACGTCAGTATATCACGCACACTTCTGTTAGAGCTGATGTGTCAGACCTGAAGTTGTGTCAGTAAATCAATCAAACAGACGATCTGTAACCCGACAGATTGATAACGATCATTTCCTCCTCAGACTGAAAAGAAACGAGACGTTCGTGGTGTCCAGAGAGTTGGCCAGAGGCAACGCATCTGGTAAGAGTCATTTTAAATTGCTTCATTAAATCTTTACTAAACTTTTCTGTCTGTCTCCGTCTTTTCCGAGGTTATTTAAAAATGGTATATTTTCATTGGGTTTTCAGTTAACGTATTAATTGCGATACAATTAAGGTCCGAACATTGAGCCTTATTTTTCAAAATCACGTCAATTGCGTGTTGCTATTTCGTCCCTTCAACGTAGTCAAGCTGCCACAGCCGACTGATGGAAAATAATGACACCAGTGTGCTTCTGAATGGCTCCTTTCACTATAAAAACTTATAAATAAAAGCTCACAGTAGCTTTTACAGTACTCTGCACCTTGTGTCAAACTGAATCAAAATATAATCAAAGTACTTTGAGTCTGAGCTCCCACCTATGAGCTGAGCGCACAGGTACAACTACCCGGTTTAACTTCAAGTTAATGGAGCTATTCAGTATTTTGTTTGCCATGCACTAGGGATGCACAATATTGGATTTTTTTTGCCACTGTCCGATATGCAGATTTAAAACAACTCATTTGGCCAATAACTTGTATTGATATAGCCACTTTCTGCCCACCAGCAGATGGAGACACGAAACACTGTTCAGTGTTTGTAATATTCAATCATTGTGCTGAAAAAGCATGTTAGCTGAAACTTCTGTATCTCTACTGTTTCTTTCTATTTATGTTTATTTAATTATGACTTTCTTTATTTATCATTTAATTAAATTAAACTTTTGATTGTTAAAAACATTTTGTAAAAGGAAAATCTGCCTCTAACTGAATACTGAACAAAATGATGGCTGATCAGCTTCTAAAGGTCTTTCCTTTGCATGTTCTTTGTTTTTATTATTGTTTAAACATACAGGTTAATGTTTTGTATTGTATATATATTTTGTGAGAGTACATTTCTCTGATACTGTCAGTTGTAGCCTACAGGGCTCGACTTTAACTCCGGCTGCTGGCTTCATTTTTATGTTATTTACCAGTAAATGTTGTGAAGGTGTTTCCTGGCATTAAAAGACATAATCATGTGTTTTACCTCTCAGAGATTTCCGGCCCCATCATACTGGACACCTACAGAGTGGTCGCAGACTTTGCCAAGACGTCCAAACATGAGATCGATCTGCACACTGGAGACCTGGTGGAAATCGTTGAGAAAAACCAGAACGGTGAGACAAGTTTAAATCCAATACGTCTAAAGCCAAGGGTAGGAAATCCGAACAGAAGATGTATGAAGTCCACAGGACGGCAGGAGTGGAGCTAGAAAATCACAGGCAAAGAGACAGGCAGGGTTGTGTCAGGTTCAGGTGGCTTGAAAAACTAAAACTGCCACCCTGTGGTTGTATGACTCCGCCCACCAGCCCACCCTGTGGTTATATGACTCCGCCCACCAGTCCACCCTGTGGTTGTATGACTCCGCCCCCAGTCCACCCTGTGGCTGTATGACTCCACCCACCAGTCCACCCTGTGGTTGTATGACTCCTCCCAGCAGTCCACACTGTGGTTGTATGACTCCACCCACCAGTCCACTCTGTGGTTGTATGACTCCGCCCACCAGTCCACCCTGTGGCTGTATGACTCCACCCACCAGTCCACCCTGTGGTTGTATGACTCCGCCCACCAGTCCACCCTGTGGTTGTATGACTCCGCCCACCAGTCCACCCTGTGGCTGTATGACTCCTCCCACCAGTCCACTCTGTGGTTGTATGACTCCGCCCACCAGTCCACCCTGTGGCTGTATGACTCCACCCACCAGTCCGCCCTGTGGTTGTATGACTCCTCCCACCAGTCCGCCCTGTGGTTGTATGACTCCTCCCACCAGTCCACACTGTGGTTGTATGACTCCGCCCACCAGTCCACACTGTGGTTGTATGACTCCACCCACCAGTCCGCCCTGTGGTTGTATGACTCCTCCCACCAGTCCACCCTGTGGTTGTATGACTCCACCCACCAGCCCACCCTGTGGCTGTATGACTCCGCCCACCAGTCCATCCTGTGGTTGTATGACTCCTCCCAGCAGTCCACTCTGTGGTTGTATGACTCCGCCCACCAGTCCACCCTGTGGTTGTATGACTCCGCCCACCAGTCCAGTGTCTCTGACAGTCTCCATCCATGTCAGTGAAAACATGGATGCTTCACACACAGAAGATCTATACAATCAGCACAGTTTCAAGATTAGAGTCACCAATTCAGTATCTGACCAAATGTCTCCCCTTCTGTTCCTGAGATATGACGTTAAAACATGATGATGTCACAGTCAAGATGACCTTTGACCTTTTGACCTTCATTAATTTATCCTGTTAGACATTTGTGTCAAGTTTGGTCAGAATTAGTGAATGAATTCTTCAGTTATGGACAAAAACATATTTTGTGTGGTCGAGCGACCTTTGACCACAAAATTCCAATGTGTTCATTCATGAGTCCAAGTGGTATTTGTACCAAATTTGAACAGAATGAGACAGATACAAGGTCACATTGACTGTTTATCACCAAAATATAAACAGCTTATCATTAAGTCCAATTAACGTTGGTGCCAAATTTGCAAAAGCTCCCTCAAGATGACATTTTTATCCTATTTAGTGTATGAATTTTTGAGTCCGAGCCAAGTTGTGACTTTCGACCACCAAATTCAAATCAGTTCATTTTTAAATCCAAGTGGATGTTTGTGCCAAATCTGAGCAAATTCCCTCCTGGCCTCCTTGAGATATTGCCTTCACGAAATGAGACAGAAACATGGTCACAGTGTCTGGTTATGGTCACGTCGGCACAGAGGCATGAACATGCTTAAGTGAAGTCAATGTCACTCAGATTTGTACGTACAGTACAGTTGGCCACCAGAAACAACTTAGATGCTCGGACCAGAATCGATGCCACGTTGATGTGCTCCAACAGCTAAGTGTTTATTAATGCTAACATTATAGAGGATCAAGTTATTTACACTTACTTGTCTTCCACCTAAAACAAATGTTAAACTTCTGACCAGCGTCTCGAGGAAAGTCTGGAAATGTCAACAACCAGTAAGTTCGTCACTGATTACAGTCCCCCTGGAAACATTTCCATTGTCGTCTTCAATTTGGTGTGTGTTTTCTTTTTTGCGGAGCGTTCAGCTTCGTGCTTGTGTTGTGAGCATTAGCAGCGTTTTCTTATTTGCTTGTGTTGTGAGCAGAGGTGGAAAGAGTACTGAAAATTTGTACTCAAGTACAAGTACTGTTACATTGCTTAAATTGTACTCAATTACAAGTAAAAGTACTGGTGTTTAAAAAATACTTAAGTAAAAGTACAAAGTACTCTTCTCAAAAACTACTCAGAGTATTAATTACTTTTAACCGATGGATGTTTTATTGTGTCGTCAATAGCAGGCATTCGATTCGATTCACCTGTATAAAATATCAAAACAGCTCACCATATACAGTGAAATTACTGCAATGATATGCCTATTATGAGGCAAGAGTGTAAACACATGGCACACACATGAATACAAGGGGCTCACTGACTCCACAAGAGTCACAGCTTTCCAGTCAGCCCCAATTTATCCAACTGTAAATAAGGACCCCAATATGCAGGAATAATAAAATAGAATTGGCGAAATTACAAATACCGCACGCAAAATAACCACGTGGATTTTGCAGAAAACTGCAAGGGATTAGAGTGAAGTGGATGTGTCTGTAAAGGGGTCACGCTTATCATACGAAAACATCTTCATTCAGGTATCTTGAAGTAAGAGAACAAGGGACTCCTTGCTCGTGCCCTGTTTTCCATGCTAAACGTTAGCCTAAATTTGGAGCACTATTTACCCCCCCCCTTACCGACAAGCTAACATGACATGGTTAATTTTCATGGTTAATGTTTCATATGACATAGCGTCACTCTAGCACCAAATATAGGCCTGCTGAATGTAGGCCTGTGAGTATTAAATGACTACAGACTTAATTTATTGTAATGACGGTGGGTGTCCAAATATTAAGCTAAAACATTTCGAAGAATTGTAGCTGTATAGGTATGTTACCGCCACGCACCTGTGCCTGCTGCAGCGGAGTTGTCCTTTCCTTATGTCATAGATTAATTGGCACGGTCGTGATCGGACAGCCTTATTGGCTACGAAGATGCAGATGAAAGGTTTGAATATTAATTCAAATTGTGGGCGTACTCAGTAGCGACTTATGATTTTAAAAGTAGATTACATGGTGTAAATTGTACTCAAGTATGAATAAAATTACACACTTGAAAAAAAGTACCCAAAAAATATACTTAATTACAGTAACGTGAGTATTTGTAATTCGTTACTTCCACCCCTGGTTGCGAGTATTTGCAGCGTATGTGTTGTGAAATCAGTGAATGTGGGGTGTTTTCTTAATGTGTGTGTGCTGTGACCTCTCTAGGCCACCGTACTTCAAAGGGCTCTTAATGCACACAACATTTTTTGGGACAGTGTTTCAAATACTTAACAATAAATTGGTTAGTCGACTTGTTTTAATTAAAATTTTCGTCTAGTCGACAGGGAAATTATTCGCCAGGAACATCCCTAGTAAAGATGCTGACAGTTTCCCTTGAGCTGTAATAAATGAGTCCAGGCTCTGAGCTGCTGTGTTCCTGCTGTTGTGTCCAGGTTGGTGGTTCTGTCAGTGTGAGTCTAAACGAGGCTGGGTTCCTGCGTCCTACCTGGAGCCTCTGGATGGACCCGAGGAGGCCGAGGACGCTGAGCCAAACTATGAAGGCAAGCTGCTGACACTGTTTTCTGAATTATATAATAGTCTTTCAGTCTTTTTAACAGCAGTGTCGTGTCCCTGCAGGAGAGCTGCACGTCACCATCAAAGCCTACAAGGCGGAGCAGGAGGACGAGATCTCTTTGCAGCTCGGTGAAACCGTGTCGGTCATTCACAGGCTGCTGGACGGCTGGTGGGTCGTCAGGTACGCTACCTGTGCAGCCACACTGCTGACCCTTGAGTTATTCTGAAAAAGAAACACTGGTGGGCTGATCTGGAGACGTCATTGTGTCGGTGTAAATGCTGTTTTGAACAGGAAAGGAGACGAGACCGGTTATTTCCCCTCCATGTTCCTGCAGAAGGCCGGCAAGAGAGAGAGATATGAGGCAGAGAAGGTGAACCTGCAGGGACAGAGACCTCCACCTCGCAGGTACGTCAGAGACTAAAAACAAGATGATTCATATGTTGTTTTGTCGCTAAACACATGCACATGTTCTGTACTGACATATGATTTTGATGTACTTGTACTTTTGTGTTTCCATTTTCTCCACATGATACCTCTACTTCACATTTATTTGTTAATAATATAAAATATATATCAAAGTACGCAGCAGTATATAAAATAATCACAATGAGCTCCACCAGCTGCAACTTTACAGTCATGAACACAGTAACACACATTTATTTATATTATTGTTTCATATTTTTACTGTAGATTGTAGCACAACAAAGTGTAGTTCAATAACACTGAATATCACATGTGATACTGTGTGGTGTAGTATAATATGTAGTAAATAATAATTACAGTATAATATATATAACAATACATGGATCAGTCCACCTGTGTTACTGTAAAAGATACAATTTAAAGTGTGACTGTTCCTGTGTGATGACCTGATACTCGCAGACGTTGACACAGAGTTCCTGTTTGGACACTCTGCTGCTGTATTGAGTCACTTCAGATTAAAGGGAAGTTCACTCTCTTTCACCACAGGTTTTAATTTCACTCTCTGCTGCACACCGACATCGATTCATCTGTTTCTCTCACTACACATTTAATATTTCATGAGAGAGAAGTTTGTGTAAAGACGTTAAAAACCTACATTATCTGTGACTTCATCACATTATGTTTTTAATTTGATGAAGAGCAAATGATATATGACATGTATGAGGTTAACTATTATATATTTGGTTGTTTCTTTAAGCATGTGTTCTGGTAGACAACCAGTTTGTATTCATCTATAGGTGGAAGTATTAAGATCCTACGACCACACTTTAAATATTTTGTTACAAGTAACTGTCCTGCATTAACAATGTGACCGTAGTAAAAGTTTAATCAAGAAAATGTACTTTATGTATAAAAAGTAGTAAAAAGTCCTTGGACGTTTGTGCCAAATCTGGAAAAATTCTTCAGATATGGAGTTCACGAAAAGGGGACAGACGAAAGTCAACACCCACCTCCTCTGCTCACCTCTACAACTCTGTGTGTCATTCCTGTGTCTCAGGTCCACCATCCGAAACGCCAAGAGCATCCACAACAAGGCTCGCAATCGGCTCAGCCAGGACACCTACCGCAGGAACAGCCGCCGATACCTCCAGCAGAAGGGCAGCCGCCTCGCAGAGCCCAAAGGGAACTCCAAGAATGCCACAAAGTCACCGCTGACAGAGAGGAAGAACCAGGGTAATGACGACATGTTTACACTGACATGTTTACAGTTATGTTGACATTTAATTTGTAAAGATCTTTAAGAAGTAGGAAACTTTTCTCAACGCATAATGGAACACTTCACCCATTCATATTTTAAATAACGAATCTGGAGATACATGGTTTTCACTGGACAGGAAGGGTATGAAAAATCGTAATCTGAAAAGTAACTAAAAGCTATCGAGCAAATGTAGTGGAATAAAAAGTACTATAATTGAGCCCGGTCTCACTCTGAAGTCGTCGAAATCCGGTGCTTGGGCAGTGACTTCTGGTGTCAGAAACCAATGAAAAAAGGCGTCCTTTAACATCGGCATGATACGCAGCCGGACCGAAAGTCCATGACCAAATGTGGACATGTGACGAGGTCACAGTACGTGCGTTTACATCGAGCCATGTATTCCTTTTGCATTCGGGTTGGAAGCCCTACCTGAATAGAAATGCTCCTTGTAAACACCTCAACCCGAATGAAAACAGCCAACCCGAAAGAAAATCTAATCGGGTGCACAGGGCTGTAGGGTTGGGTCAGTTCTCAGTAATACCAATTCGGTCCGGTACTCCGTCTTGGACCAGGTTTTATTTTTTGAGACCGACCGGACCGCATACTCGGGCACAACGTACGCGGAGCGGACGCTGCGGAAGTCCGCCCGGTAAAAGTGGACGTCCGCAAGCCCTGTGCGCACAAAGCACGACTGCGCAGACTTCGCTCTGCACACCAGTGTCACACCAAAGACTGTTCGGCATGTATTTTTCACATCGCAGGGATTTTTCACGGACATTTTTACACGTAGTCCGCTCCGCTTATAGTAAGCCCGAGTCTGTGAGCACCTGTGTCTGCCTCTTCACCAAGCGCACAGCAAGCAGGAGAGAGAGGGGGGTGGGGCGGGGACTGAGCTAGGAGGTGCGAGTGCGCTTGCGCCTCTACTGTAGCCTGGAGTTTGTTTAATAGTGACGGGGAGTCGATAAGGGCGGACAATTTAGTCTCGACGAAATCAAAGAATGCACCACTATGGAAACACTTTGGCTTTGAGCCAGACAAAGGAGACAACCCTTGTTTGCACTGACTGAGTAAGCTGCAAAATTTATTTGTAAGGAATAATAGAAACAACTTGTTACTGTCACTCTGTTGTCCTAAGGTCGTTTTTTATTTTAAATGAGTCAATTGCGCCCCCAAGCGGCAAAAATCCGGTATTACCGACTTAATGCTGTTTTTTACAAAAACTGGACTGTTTTTTTTTCTCAAACCGACCCAACCCTACAGGGCTGGAATATTCCTTTTCAGAACCCGAACGAAAGAATTTCTCGCACTTGTATACACTCATTCCTCTTTAAGTTCATTCCGGTCTTTCTGCACATGCTCGTTTCCTTGCCCTTCTGGCGCCATGACGTATATAGCGCACATAGCAACGGGCTGAGATAGAGCAGTCGGACTCGTTGCACTCACCGGTTTCCATTCGCCACAGCACGGTCTTCTACCTCCCTTCTTCGACCTTCTACCTCCCTTCTCCTCCTCAACAGACGAAGCATTAGCAGAACAAGGTTGTTGTCGTACTGCTGCTTCAAGAATATAAGCAAAACAAGCCCGAAAAAGGCACTAAGAATGGCGTCGTCAAGCATCTTGTTATCCGGAGCGAGGACTACAGTGTTTTCTTCTGGTAAACATGTAACATCCGCCCCGCCCCCTATCCAATCAGAAACCCTGCCCCAAACCTTGTGCAGACCCGATTAAAGATGATTAAACTGATTTCTGTGTAAACCCTCATTCAGAATGAATATTTCTCATGTAAACTACCTGGAAAGACTTTCATTCAGAATGATTTCATTCAGATTTATTTCATTCAGAATGAGAAGCCATCATGTAACCACACTTAGTGAGAATGTGTTGTATATTCAAGTGAAGTATAAGTACATTGAATTTATACCTATGTACAGTACTTGAGTACTTAGTTACACACGTATAAACTAATAACTGATCATCTGTCTCAAACAGGCAACATTCCCGAGACGTCTGGCTCCAGTTCGGAGGGCGAGCTGAAGAAGGAGGCTCCGGTCATCCCCCCCCGGCCCAGTGCGGAGCTCATCATGGAGCGCTGCAGCGACAACACCCGCAAGAAAGTCAGCATCCACAAGTCACACCCTGCCTCCGCCAGCTAGGGACTTATCACATGTTGTAAAAGTCTCAATGAAAGTGCTGTTTTCTTCTTTAACTAGGCTCAAAATGGCGGCATCTGCTTGTTCAGCTCCACCTCACTGTTAGCTGCTGTGTTCATGTGAGAAAAACAAGCTGCGATAAAGCTAGCAGAAAGTGAACGTACTCGGTCACAATGTTATACGTTTTTATAGTGAGAAAATTAATATGTTTCTGTTTGTGGCTTCTGTGTAGAAGCTTTTAGATCTATTTCCAAGCATCTGTAGAACTTTGGTTTTATTTATTTGCTTAATAAATGTATAAAATAATTAAAGAAAATGTTTATTCCTGCAGTCTTTCCTTATGTTATGCTGGGTTCAGAATACACAATATTTTTGTCTGTTCCAACAGTCTCTGTGTGTCAGATTAGGAGGTTGTGGAGTCATTAAATCTCGCTGTGACTTGGCATGACAGACTACACATTGGTCCACGACCAATTACTCCCCGTCGTCTTTCACAACATGTGTGATGTCATCGGATTATTCGCGCCTATTATTATTATTATAATAATAATAATAGGACGAGAATAATCCGTTATATTAGTAGTAGTAGTATTGTTATTGTTATTTTTGTTATTGTCATTATTATCTCAGTCACTGTGTCTGTTCATGTTTGAGCTGAACTGTTACTGTGGTAACATAAAAAGTGTCACCAGGTGGGCGGAGCTACATTTGAAGTACCACATGCAAACTATGACAGTCACTGAATCCTCCACAGGAAGTCCTGCCAAATGTTTCACAATAAAAGCGTTTTTAGAAAATGAAGGGATTCTCTCAGCTGAAATGATAAGAGGCTTTTAATTTGAAACAGAAACAGGAAGTGTTGAGTTTGATTAAACTAAGAACAGAATGCTAAATGGTGGTGTGTGTTTGAGATGCAGCTGGTAGCCTCTGCAGCTGTGCTGAGTAAAGGCCCAGACACTATCTGTGAGTTTGATTCCTTTATATCCTCCATTATGAAGAAAGAACATTCTTTGCTAGCTTGATGCTAATGGCAGTACTCAGCCGGTTGATAAAGTGCCTCTGCTGTTTCCTCTTTACTCTGTGTGCTAACGTCCCTACAGGAAATATCTAAAAGGCTGGGCTGTTGTTGTCCTACAGTTTCCATGGCAACAGATCGCTCTGTGTTCCTATTGGTCAAAGTGACGGCTGTGACGGGAGAAGTCGTGGAAGACAAAAGAAAATAAAACATGCTAGACTTTCTGTCATGACATTATGAGGCGTCCCAGACGTGGCGTCAGCTGTCGTCTACTATGACACACTACACCAGATGAAACCATGGATTATCGCATACGACACTCGCTGTCGTTCATGATCCGAGCCGACACCGCATGACGCAGCGTCAGGCTGTAATTAGACTGATATTGTGTAGTGTGAACCTCACATTACTCTCATCCTCGTCCGGCTGCAGCCCTTCACATCATAAATAGAGTTCTTCAAAAGCAAAGCGGACGATGGTTTTAAGAATGAAGTTAGGTTACAGAGAAAGTAGGTCTGTCTTTAAAAAGCCTCAAAGCCAACAACCTGCAGTCCATTTAGAAATGAGGCTGAAAGATGTTCCAGTTTTCCCTCTGTTCATAAAAGTGTCCCCTGAAATGTAGGAACAAGGTCAATGAGTCTTAGCTTTATATAATATTACAATGGTTTATTTAAGTAACATTTTGAATGCAGGACTTTAACTTGAAGTATTTATACTGTGTGGTGTTTGTATTTAGGGTCAGTGGTGTAAGGTAGTTATAACAGGCCCCAGTGCATGCTATGATGACGGGCCCTAAGGAGCGCTAGTGACTTGTTATGCACATAAACTGGTTCCAGTATAATCTTATCGTCACATAATCAAATAGAAACTTGACTCTGGATCACACCAACATACATATCATCCAGAAATCATCAGCATGTATATCCTGCATTTAATAATTGTTATACCTTATATATAGTTTGTGTAGAGTAAACATATATTTTATATTTTATAACACATTTTGTTGTAAATTGCTACAGGCTACTTTACAAAAAGAAAACCATGATGCAGATGGGTTTGTCTTTTCAAAGGCATATACAGCACATGACACCATTTTCAATTAACTCTTTCGCCGCCATTGACGAGATATTCTGTCGATCTGTGTTTTCACTGTTATAAGACGGGGGCGCTGCTACACGTCTTGTGAAATAGAACAACACTGCTGAGTCCAAAAACAAGCAAAGAGGGAGATACGCTGGAAACTGGAAGAAGGTATTTACAGAGGAGATGTAGGAGCTTGTAAACTATACGAAAATGCCGCCGCTGACGGAAAAGTTTATGGGCGCACAAGCTGTAGAGATTCAGATTGTGAACTCAGACTCTGTCACTTCCTGTTCTGATCAGCATTCTGAATCTGATTGGACAAAGAAGCAAACAAGTTTGGTGGGACGAAACGGGATCCTCATGACGATGACAGTGACACACGGACAGGCTGCTGCACCTCAAAGAGATTATTATTTTCATTCATACAATTCAAACTGACGAAAGGAAATGAGAAAAAAATGTAGATGTTTAAATGTTTCATTGTTGAAAATCACTGTCTCTGACAAAAATGCAGTTTTTTTTTTTTTTTAAATGAAACAGAGATTTCTAAGGTGGTGATCTAAATTACTCACATGGGCCCGTTTTCTGCCTGACATATAGTTGGAGGGCCCCTGCACTGTCTATATTTACGCCCCTGCTTAGGGTAATTAATACTTCCTCCATCTCTGAGTGTTTCAGAATCAGAAAAACTTTATTGATCCCTGTGGGCAGAGTTCTGATTCGTTACAGTTGCTCTGATGTAAAGAGCAGTGAATTATAAAAAGTAAGAAAAAGAGTATGGAATAAAAGTGTGTAAATATAAAGCAATAAATAAAATAAAGTAGAATTTAACTGTGCATTAAAATAAAAAGAAAATGTCCATTATGCTACAGTGTTTAACACAAGTACTTAAGAGTAGAGCTGTACTGATACCAGTATCGGAAATGCCTCTGATACTGCCTAAAATGCGGTGTCGGGTATCGGCAAGTACAGCCTATGACCAATCCGATACCACGTAATGCCTCACGTCATTACGCATACGCACGCTACAGGCAAACAAAACAGAAACGGAGTATAGTTTAAAAAGCATTCTACTGTAGCCTTTAAAATGTCTTTTTTACCAAATTGTGTGGCTGCACTTTAACCAGTGTCTTGATCTGTGTCAGCACTGGATAATAATAATAATAAACGTTTTATGGCATTGATTCTACTATTATGTATTGATTTCTTAATATTTTACATAGAGTTTTAGGAGTTGAGACATACAACAGTTCATATCCCATCCATTTTTATTTTACGCGCTGTATCGGATCCGTACTCGGTATCAGCAGATACCTAAGGTTCAGGGATCGGAATCGGTATCAGGAAGGAAAAAGTGGTATCGGTACATCTCTGCTTAAGAGATAAAAATATTAAAATAAAATATATGTCTTCACTGTGCTGAGGCTGTAAGTGTGAAAATGTAACTACATTATATACATAGGTGGAATAAAACAATAGACTAAACATGAGAAAAATGAACAGTTATGTTTATGTTGAGTTTCCACATTAACTCAGTGTCGTCACATGTATATGACTGGTGAACTTCTTCTCCCGCTGTTCCACCTGTTAATGACTCTGTCACTGTGGTTTTCCGAATATGTTCAGAGGAGCTGGATCTCAGCCCATAAGAAACAAAGACAAAAGGAGTCTTCATGAAAAGAATTGACCCCGACGTGATTTGAACACGCAACCTTCTGATCTGGAGTCAGACGCGCTACCGTTGCGCCACGAGGTCCTGACGACACCCACCGGATTCATGACTTAATAACCACGAGTTCATTTTCACATGTTGCTAGTCAGACTCGTGATACATCGCTTCTATATTCCCAAAATGATTATCCAACAGCAACCGTAACATTATATGAGAAAAATGCTTAACAGCGACCCCCTGGGTCCGTGAGGCTAACAGCTAGGCTAACAGCTAGCTAGCTTAGCTAAAAGAAAGGCACAGTGTGGAAGAAACAACCAAACCACGAAGAACATGAAGAAGAGTGAAGATAAAGTGGACATGGTGTCACTGACCTGTCCGCTGAGCCGACAGCACGGACTGTAACGGCTCTGTGACGTGATGGAAGTCACAACGTTAGCTACCAGCTAACACAACTTACGGTTACACTGGTCTCCGGCCACAATCACCGAGGTAACCGCCACGCCCACTAAAACAGGAGAAAGAGCGCGTGCTGATACGTAATGCGTACGTAACCGATTTGGTGAAGCGTTCAGTGGTAAAAGTTTACATCAAACAATCGACAATCACCCAGTCACGTAGTGTTAGAATCAATAAAGAGATGGTAAATAAGACATGTACCGTCCCTGGTGGTCTAGTGGTTAGGATTCGGCGCTCTCACCGCCGCGGCCCGGGTTCGATTCCCGGTCAGGGAACTAATGTTTTGCTCTTGAATGGATTCGTTAAACGTCCCAGCCTATACAGCTCATAAGTCACGCCCCTTCCGGTAGACCCCCATCGGACCTCCAGGCCTGGAAAATATGAATGGGAGTCAATGGAGTGAAAATTATTATTTTCTGGTCGCAGTCATTAAATGCCTTGGATTACACAAATGTGTTGTGTGGGTCTAAATTATATTTTTTCATGTTAAGAGTTTGACAGTTTATTGTATGATTCTTCAGTTAAAGGCTGTGGAAACAACGTAATGAGAAAGACTGCATGTCGCCTATGTGACGTCACGTCATCACACTTTCCCTCCACTTCTCAATTCACAGTGCTGCTGCTGCGTCTTCTGCCACGATCTACAGAGCCATCAGATCAAGCTGTGTTTCGTACCCGAATGTCACCATTCCAACAAGAACAGACTTGTAGTGGTTTTCGCCACGCTTAAGGCTTTTGTCCTCTCCTTGGAGGAAGGCGGTGAAGCGTACCAGAGACACAGCCGTGTTCCAAGTGTGAGTGGGGACGTATATCATGTGCAACGAGAGCAGTGAAGAGCTGTAGTCCACAAAGCGCTCTCACACCAAACGTAACAGCATAAAACTTCTTCCCGCTAAACTGTAGCCTTCTTTGCACGAAAAAATATATTAAAAATTCACAAACAACATATTAAATTCATGGCACAATTCAAACGGGACCACAAAATAATTTTTATCTAGCCATTGAAACATTATGAGAAATCGATTTTTAAGATCCCACGTACCGAAAACAGAAACACGCAACTTACGAGCTCTATTCTGAAACAAATGCTGATATTAATGACAAGGTTTGAGCCAAATAGTCAGATGCAATGAGTATCTGCTACAGCTGATGTGCTTTTCTGAGTGTGAGTATGAGTAAATATATATAAATATATATATCTGTACTCGAGATGAAGGAAAATCCTTATTTGGACAGTTGTGTTTGATCTCTCACTCTTTTGATCAAACAATATCTCAAGCTCAATTCTGAGATTGTTCTGTAAATAATTATCTCTAAAGAAATAAATTTAGTTTAGGTTTACTTCTAACTGACCTATATACATTTCAGGCTGAAAACAACAAGTGCAATTTAGGCCCCACCCACTTCTAATTTAAACTCCACCCACTTCCTTCTTAAACCCAATCAGACACAGGTAGTTCTCCAAAGAGTTACACCTCCTATGCAAATCACCCCAGACGTTCGTCTCCCCAGCAACCGTTCCCAAACCAGACTGGGTCTGCCCCGGGGCCTCCTACCAGCTGGACCAGGAGGATCCTGATCAGATGTTGAACCACCTCAACATGAAGGAGCAGCGGCTCTACTCCGAGCTCCCTCCAGATGTCTGACTCCTCCCCCTATCTCTAAGGCTGAGCCCAGACACCCTACAGAGGAAACTCATTTCGGCCAGAGCTCATGATCACAGGTGAGGGTCGGAACATAGATGGACCGGTAAATCAAAAGTTTTGCCTCCTGGCTCAGCTCCCTCTTCATCATGACAGTCCGGCACAATACTGACCAGTCCACCCTGAGGTTGTATGACTCCGCCCACCAGCCCACCCTGTGGTTGTATGACTCCGCCCACCAGTCCACCCTGTGGTTGTATGACTCCGCCCACCAGTCGGTTGTATGACTCCGCCCACCAGCCCACCCTGTGGTTGTATGACTCCGCCCACCAGTCTAAGTTGATGTTTGTGTCAAATTTGAAGAAATTCCCTCGAGGCATTTTCGAAATATCACATTATGTTTTCTGACAACCTGAATACATGACACCTCCGGCCATGGCTATCGGTCACGGCGACCTTTGACCACCAAATTCTAATCAGCTCATTCTTGAGTTCAAGTTGACATTTGTGCCAAATATAAGGAAATTCCCTCAAGGCCTTTTGGAGCTATTGTGTTCACCAAATGTAACAGACACAAGGTCACAGTGTCCTTTGACCACCAAAATCTAATCAGTTCATCAATGACTCTGGAGGAACGTTTGTGCCAAAATTGAAAAAAATTACCTCAAGGTGTTGTTATAATACCGCCATCATAAGAATGCAACAGACGAGGGCACAGTGACCTTGACCTTAGACCAACAAATGTAATCAGTTCATCGTTGAGTCCAAGTCGATGTTTGTGTCAAATTTGAAGAAATTCCCCCGAGGCATTTTTGAGACAACCCTAAAACAGAATCCCTCTGACCACAGCTATCAATGGTGCGGAGGCATAAGATACCCAAACCACTGAATGGAGACGTTGTCATCAGCAGTGACTCTTTTAAATTCCTTCAAACACACACGATCTGTAACGTAACGTGGAAAACTGACATTGAACACATCGTTACAAAAGCTCAACAGTATCTGAACTTCTTTACAGCAGTTTTAAAAAATATCGTCCGTATCTTCTGAACAGAGTAAGATAAGGAGAGTCCGGTGACGTCATTCCTACCTCACACTTCAGGCTCGTTACGTCACACTGAAAGAGAATCTATAAAGTTCTCTGAGGGATTCAAAGGACACCCTGAACCCTGTTCTCCTCGTTAACTCTGAGGCGATCAATAAAGGTGTATCTTTATGTGCAGCAAACTGTGGAACAAAATGCAGATTCAGTGCAGCATTAAATCATCAGTCTGCTCAGACTGAAGTCAGAACAGGTTCACATGGTTTACATGAAGAAAAAAGAATGCATCATCACGGCTTAATTACCAACGATCCTACAGTATAATAACAGCTGTTTTATCAGTGATGATCAAATTCGATAATCAATAATCGACACGGGACAGAGGAGACATCAGCGATTGTTAAAGCAGAAATCTGTTTGTGTTGTGTCTTCATCTTGCTCCTCTGCAGAGAGATTGCGTGTCTTGACTGCTGCAGAGAAATCAGTCAAGTTACACAGCGTTAAGCAAATCTGAACCGGATATCAGGCGATTACTCCATCCCTTCAAAATAAAATCTATTTAAAAACGTAATACCGTGTGTCACCTCTGACACCAAAAATTATAATTATATATTTTACTCAAATGAAAGTAATAATACTGTAAAAATACTCTGTTACAGATAAATATCCTGCATTCAAAATCTCACTTCAGTAGAATAACCTAAACAACTGTGCTCTTTGTGATAAAAGCATGAAATCTGGTACACCTTCTGAAAATAACTAGATATGGAGCCATCTTGAAATGTCACTATGGCGGCCAGCAACAAACGGTTTCCTATGTGCAGTAGGCTACAATTTGATATTGAGGGCACAATTTGTTAAATTTATTTACCATACCATTATGAACTGGCTTTTATTAATTACACTTTCTGTAGTCAGTAATCAATGTACTGGTTCTGGTCACAGTTTAGTAGTAGAGTATTTTAGTTTCCTAAGTGCTGTCTAATATTAACATTGTAGTTTGCATTGTTAGATAGCTGCACCTGAACAGACAGGATGTGCCAGCGCAGGAGATGCTTGGAACATGTTCATGGTGCGTACTCTGAGAATCCCAAGATGCACTATTGTAGATGTGGCAGCCATCATTCAGATGCTGAAACTAACTTCTGTAAAGACCTTCAGTGACCCAAGAGACCTTCATTCCACATTTAGCCAGAAAACTTGAAAGTGTGTGTGTAGGCTTGATCTGGTGTGGGGCTGGTACTTTCCTGAGTCTCTGAAAGCTGCTACAAGAGCAAAGTGCGGTACAGGGATGCAGAGACGTGTGCTAGGTGCGGCAGCCATTCCCAGGAACTGACAAACCTTTCTCAGAGTTGACAGCAGTAAGACTGAGTTGTCTGCGTTCCTTTCAGATGCTCTGCTGAAAGGGTTTGTGGAGAAGGATAAACAGTTTGTTGTCACAGATGACAGGGAAGTCCTCAGCCAGCCATCACTCCTACATGTGTCTTTGATTGCCCCTTGTACGCACGAGGAAGCTGATAGTTGCATGTTATTACATGTTGCCCACGCAGCAAGAAATGGCCATCAGAAAATCATGATTCAAAGGGTTGATAGTGATGCTGTGGTGCCGGCTGTGGCAGTGGCTCAGACTTTACAGCCAGAACATGAGCTTTGGTTGACATTTGGAACTGGAAGGAACTTTCAATACCTTGCAGCCCACGAACTTGCAGCAGGGCTCGGGCCTGAGGCAGCACGTGTTCTACCAATGTTCCATGCTTTGACGGGCTGTGACACTGGACCATGGGAAAAGACTGCATGGGCTGTGTTTCCAGAGCTTACACATGCCCTGTTGAAACTGTCTTCTGCCCCAAATGACATACCACAGGAAGTGATGGCCACAATAGAGAGGTTCATTACACTACTCTATGACCGAACCAGCACATGCACAGAAATAGACATAGCAAGGTGGAAGTTATTTGCAAAAAGGGCACAATGTGCAGTCAGTCCTCCCACAAAGGCTTCCCTTGATGAGCATGTAAAGAGAGCAGTGTTCCAAGGAGGCCATGTGTCAGGTCAAGTGCTGGTGTCCACACCACAACTGCATTCACCATGTGAATGAAGGATATTATGAACCCCTCTGGACATGCCTACCGGATGCAGGCCAGTCTAGCTGAGAACTCGTCTCCTGCAAATGTAATAAAGATTGTGTTTGGCAGTGCAAGTGCAGAAAAGCTGCCTTAGAGTGCACAGCCCTTTGTTTCTGTGAAGGCGAGTATGAATGCACTTCCCCTTGATTGAAAACCCTCGGTCTGCTCAGGGTATTGTTACAACCACTGTGAGTCTTGAGAGACAGAAGGAAGCTTCTAAGAAATTCTGATCTTCCTGTTTCAAATTCTGCATCTCGAAAAATGTAAAATTCTACACTGAGATCATCTATATCTGTCCAGTACATGGCACAGCTGAAAGATGGCGGCTATCTTTAATGTTCAGTGATGGGGGGTGTATGCAAAATGCAGTTCACAATGGTATAGTAAATACATTTAACTAATTATTGCCTCAATATCAAATTATATCCATCCCACATAAGAAAACTGTTGATGCTGGTGGCCATTTTGAAAAATGGCTGCCATGGCCATCATATTGAAAGTTCAAGATGGCTCCATATGCAGTTATTTTCAGAATGCTTTTGGCTATAAGTGCACCATATGTCATGCTTTTATCACAAAGTGCACAATTCCTGCCTGTTTTTGAGCTAAGCTACTCCACTAAAGTAAATCTTTACTGAAGTAAAAGCACTAACACATTAAAATATATTCAGAGTACCAAAGGTGAAAGTGGCCTGTTTCAGGATAATATATATGATTTTACTGGATTATAATCAGTCATGTGTATGTCTCTTGGTTGCTGCAGCTGGTGAAGGTGAGCACTAATTAAAGTTTATATGAAATGTAATTGATTTATATTTTTTTAATTAATAATCTGAACCTGTAAGGTAACCAGTAACTAAAGCTATGAAATAATTGTAGTGCAGTAAAAATACAATAAATAAAAGATAGAAAATGCTGCAATAAATATGTAAACTAATAAATACATAATTAAATAAACACCTCATCGATATACAAATACAAAAATATATAAAAAAATTAATAGATATTTACTTCCTGTTCAATTATCACATTGTATGTGTTTTTGCATTTATATATTTCTATATATTTATTCCAGCATTTATTTATTCTGTTATTTATTTTTCATTTATACCAATATTTATTTGTACATTTATTTATTTATTTATTTCCATATTTGTTTCTGTATTCCAGCATTAATACAGATATTTATATTTTATTTATGCCTGTCTTTGTTCATATATTCATTTATTTATCTATTTTCTATATTTATTCAAACCTTTTTTCATTCATTCATTTATTGCCACTCAAGTCTTTTCCCATATATTTGGCTCCACGTTGTGGCGGGAACGCGTCATAAAATAAACTGTTACCAAAAGCTGACCATTCAAAATCATTTGCCGTCACTGTTCTTGTTGTTTAATAGCCATGATGTGTTTACATAACACCTATAATAATACCACACGAGGAGAAACCACAGACAATCAACCGCTCTTATTTTGAAAACCCGGACGGAAACGCTCTCCGGTCCTTGTCGCGAGCTCGACGCGCGGTGCTGCAGCCTGTGCGGTCGCAGAGAGGAGGACTCTGGGCTCCGGTTCGTACCTCTCCAAATGCCACCGGACACCGACAGCGGCCTCGGACCGGACGGACATCAGCGGCGGGACCGCGACGCACGCGACTCACCGGGAACATGGCGGCGGGAACAACAACCTGCTCGGTACCGGATCGACGATAAATCAGAGGAACGACGCGGTTGGCGGGCTGGCAACGGAGGAGCATCACTTAGCACAGGTCAGTGAACGCAGCGTAACACCTCAGGATAAATACAGACTGATCACCTGATCAGTGTATCGATCAGTTCATCCATCCATCGATTGATGTCAGAGTGATACTGTAATGATCCCGTAGTGACCTGCACGGTGTGTGATGATGGCCTCCTGTAACACACACACACACACACACACACACACACACACACACACACTGATCTCATCTGGCATCTCATTAACTGCTGTTAAATCACCGTGATCTCTTTGGGTCAGAATAAAATATAGATTTAAACAAAGTGAATTATTATAATTTTCGCACATTTATCTCCTTCTGTCTTTTTTCTTATTTAATTATAGTTTTTTAATTTAATAAAAACACACACAGACAACTGAAGACGTCAGACATGCTGAGGGACTGTTCTTTATTCACCAGAGGACGAGGAGGGGTGTGACTTTGTTCTTTGTCCCCACGGTCATGGAACACCTGGAAAGGTCATGGAATTTCACGGTCACATTTTCCAGGCCTGGATAAGTCCTGTAATTAGTCATAATGTATTGAAAGGCTTGGAAAAGTCCTGGAATTTTGTTGCAGTGAAATTGTTGGAATAATTTTCGGTGGTTCGATGTAATGTACGATAACGGCAGATTACTTTTCTGCAGCTGTCGACGTCACGTTGCTCTGACACGCGTCGATGTGAAACAGGGCGTTTCGCGCATGTTTCAGTGTTTTCTCCCTTCATGATCGCTGACATTATGTTTGAAACACGCCGGCCAAGTGGGGCAAGAAAAAACTGTTTTTATTATGGTGCTTACACAGGTCAACAATTCATTTTCTCTGAGAACACTGAACATACAGCCAAGTCAACATTTACAATCTTAAATAAGATTTAAGTTTCTTTTTAAATACCTGTTTACTTTCTGTACAACAGAGATGATGAGGCAGATTACTGCAGAGAGTTATCGTGATAAAGCATTTGTTCTTGGGCGAGGCGCGAGGCAGTACCAGCTGACCGTTGCTGGACCCTCTAGTGCTGTGATCGTGCACAGTACTTTGAAAAACAATTTGTTCAAATATAAAATCAGGTGTTCTACTGATCAAGACTGATTTAAACAATCCAGCTGTGTTTACTGCTAACCTGTTTTCTACCGTCAGCCGTCTAATAAAATGCTTTTTGTTTTGGGAATATTAAGAACTAACTTATTACAAAGAACCCAATCGTGCACTACTTGCAGTTCCATATTAATACCCCAAGCAAGATCATTAATAAATACAGTGAACAGTAATGGTCCAAGGCAACTGCCCTGAGGCACACCACACACTAGATCCCTGCTGTTAGATATGCCACCATTCAAATACACCTGTTGTGATCTAGAAGACAGATAATTATGGATCCACTTTAGAGCCAGTGGACCAAAACCATAACATTCTAGTGTCTTTACCAAGAAAGAACAGTCGAGTAAATCAGAGGCAGCAACAACACAGCCCCCCCCCCAAACCAGTCATCTGTCATTTTTTATCAAAGCAGTAGATGTGGAGGGGCCATTTCTGTGTGCAGGTTGAGACATAGTTAATAAATTATTCATAAAGAAATAATCATGAATTTGCATATAATTTTTTCCATGATTTTGCTCAGGACAGGAATAATGCTAATCGCTCTGGAGTTGCTCTCATTAAAAACAGATTTTTTATCTTTGGGTACTGGGATAATTTTAGCTGTCTTCCACAACATAGGACATTTGCATACACATAGACATCTATTAATGATATAACTCACAGGAGATGAAATACAACTAGCAGTTATCCTTGATTAATTACTATCCAGATTGTCTACACCAGCTAGTTTATTGCCAGGGAGAGAGCAGAGAGTCAATTAAAATGTGTGTGAGTGCTGTACAGATACTTTTCCCTGAGCCTCCCTCCACCATAAATTACATCTGTTAAATTTATCCTTTGATGTTTGAAAGTTAAAAGTTGAAGATAAAATCCTGGAGTTGAAAAAAGCCTCCGTTTTTCATTCTTGTCCTGAATGCTAGTTAGCATGGAAGGATTATTGTCACTCAAACTAAAACGTACTGACCAGAAAAAAAAGATACAAAATGTCATTGCTTCATCATTTTATCCTGTTTGACGTTTGTGTGAAATTTTGTCATAATTCGCAAATAAGTTCTTTAGTTACAGCCAAAGCATGCTTTGTGGGGTCACAGTGACCTTGACGTTTGACTACTGAGTCCAAGTTGATGTTTGTGCCAAATTTGAAAAAAAAAACAAAACAAAAAAAAACTTCAAGGTGTTCCTGAGATATGTTGGTTCCTGAGAATGCAACAGATGGGGTCACAGTGACCATGACCTTTGACCACCAAATTCTTATCTGTTCATTCTTAAGTCCGAGCGGACACTTGTGCCAAATTTCAGGAAATTCCGTCGAGGCCCTCAAGAGATATTACGTTCACGAGGTGAGACAGACGCAGGTTCACAGTAGGGTGCGATAACTGTCTCAGAAAAAATTGTGGTTTCACAGAATTATTATTATTATTATTATTATTATTATTATTTTTCAGAATGATCTTTAAAGGAATGAAAATGGAGGGATTATTTTTAGTTAAACGTTTTAAATGAAACTTGAAACCATTTTGTTAATGGAAGCTTGTGTAAAAAGTCTCGCCTTAGAGAATAACTCAAATAAAGGAGAGAGTCTCCGTCTAGTTTCATTTTTTGTTTCAGTACATAGATCAGTAAATGTACTCGCTGTGATAACCCTCAGCTTATATGGCAGTATACCTTCAAACCGATATATATCACTACAACCCCAGTTCACAGTGACCTTGACCGTCAAACTTTGACGACCAAATTCTAATCAGTTCAACGTTGAGTCCAAGTGGACGTTTGTGCCAAATTTGAAGGAATTACCTTGAGGCGTTCTCAAAAATGGGATGGACAGAAGGACAACTTGAACATAATACCTCCGGCCGCGGCTATCTCTGAGTGGAGGCTTAATAAAATGATAACAAATCAATTTCTTGGAAAAGTTTTTGGAAATAAAATGTTCCTTATTATCTTAAGTTAAAATGTAATCGTGTGCAGATGGGCCTTTTCACATATTTTAAACCTCTGACACAAACGTACACGCTTCTATAAAACATGTCCATCTGTCTTTCAGCTGACCTGAGCTCAAACAGCAGCTGAATGTGTCACGGACACACAGAGTGTCACGGTGCATCAGGATGGTTCATTTAAGATTTAAAGAGCTGAACAAGCAGAAAATCTGATTCACCTGCAGGTTTTTGATTCGTCACGGCCGTTCTGATGTTTCCATGTGAAGTCTGCGGTTTGAATTATTGATATGTTAGAAAAGCTGCACCTGAAATGTTAAAAGTATGTTATAACTGTTACAATCTGCTGTACGTGGAGCTGGAGAGGTGCGCAGTCTGTGTCGCAGGTAAAATGAGAGTTAATTAATCCAGTGTCACGGTTTGTTTTGAAGTCAGAACATGAGCAAAGCTACATGTCAAAGTCTTCATCTTCTTCTTCTAACCACTTCATCCTCTTGAGGGTCGCGGGGGGGCTGGAGCCTATCCCAGCTGACATCGGGCGAGAGGCAGGGTTCACCCTGGACAGGTCACATGTCAAAGTCCTGCATTAAAAATATCATTTAAATAAAAGTATGTACGAAAAATATATTTAAAGTACCAAAGTATTCAGTGAAGAAAAATGTTCTTCTGTGACAGTTGATGATGTCATTATATGATTCTGACTCATGCATTATTTCACTGCTGCAGTTGGCTGAGGTGGAGCTTACACTGAATGATGATTATTTTAATGATGAGTTAGATCCTGATCACACAGGAAGTGTTTCAGCAGCTGGAGGCGACTTCTTGTTACAGTTTTTAATGAGAGTGAAACTTGTTGCTACGCGCATTGTGTTTCTGCGCTCGAGACGCCTGGTGTTTCTGTCGGAGCGCTCTGAACTCCACGAGTTTAAAAAACTTTAACTAAGGCCCTGTTTAGACGACAACGGTTTCTCTAAAAATGGAAAAGTCTGCCCTTTGCATTTTAAAAAACTTCTGCGTTTAAATGACGATGTTATTAAAATGATCTCCGTTCACACGGAGCCGCAAAATCTACTGGAAACACCGTAGTATGCACACCAGGCCAGTGGGTGGCAGTGTAAATTTGCAAAGCAACACCGCAGCATGACGCCGGCATGAAGCACCTTCCTCTACAACGTGGTGATTACAAACCAAAACAAAGAAGACACACTGGTGAAAGCATGCACAGATAACTGTGTCTGGATAGACAACGAGGTGGAGTTGCTACAGTAACAGATCTACACTTCACTTCAAATCAACAGAGTGAGCAGCACAAACAGAGCTCGCCATTGTTGTTGTGACGGTCGACTTTCTCGCACATGCCTAGTGACTGGAACCGTAATGAGCATGTGCGAAAAGTCTCTGTTTTCAGAGGAACTGCATATTGCAAGTTTACATGACAACGGAGACGCTGCCGTTTCCAAAACGTTGCACTCTGGAACCCGTTTTCAAAACGTTGCGTTTTCAGGCACCCAAAACGCTGCTGTCGTGTAAACGATCGGCCAAAACGCAACTAAAGTTGTCGTATGAACGGGATCTCAGACCTGAAAAGCGCCCCACGCCATCTCTGCTTTTTTCTCATTGTCCAATTGGATGATGTGAGAGGCGGGGCTTCTGTGGTGGTCACGACAACAAGTTCACAGTTGGTAAACAACGGAGGAGAAACTGGTGGTAGTGGTTGCTGGATACCCAGAGCTATACGACTTTACAAAGCACAGTTAGCACCATCTGAATAGAAAACAGCAGATAAGTGCAGTACTGTAAACGTCCATGATGGAGGAGAAGCTCCTGGACCAACTGGTGGTACTCCCCATGATCCAGCCTCTTTTTTAGGGTCTCATGTACCCACACAGATCTCTGTTTATCTGCTGACAGCCTCTCACCCTCAACCAGAGCTACAGACAGCACCCTCTGCCTCAACATGGCAGCAGCTACACACTGATTACTGCAGGATACATACAATAATAACAGTAGACTGATCACACAGGAAGGTTAGGGTGAGGAGGTGATGGGGTGGTTTCCTGGCAACAATAAAAAGCTGCTGCAAGCATTTTTTAATAGTGGCATTCAATAAAAACAAAATAGAGGCAGTGTGGTGCGCCAGTGTTTGTGTGTGATCAGGACCTGATCAGCTGATTCTTTTGTCCATTAATCGATTGATTTTTTTCAGCTCTGTGTGATGGTGCGTTCGTTTTGTACTCAGAGGTCGGAAATTCCCAGTTCCCGGTCGGAAGTTTAAACTCAAACACACCCTGAGATCGGATTTCCAACTCAGAAACTGGAAACAACCACATCAACCCCGACTTAAGAATTCAAGATGGCTGCCGGTCACATACATAGAGAGTAAACACTCTGCTAAAGCTGTTGTCAACTCAGACGTGACGTCATTCCCACTTCCAGGTACAAAACGAACGCACCATAATTGTGACATTATTATTTGTTTGGCATTTTTACAAACCAAAGTGACGTCTTCAGTCCAAACCTGAACATCATTACAAATACATTACAATATTGTTTTAATGCAGAAACATAAGGAGAGGTTACATCACAATGTTTCTTTTAAACGCATATTCATCATGGCCAAATATGTTTCATACAGTCACACAGAGTGTTTTCATCACCTGAGAGTGAGTCTCATAAGAGCCTGATTGAAGTCTTCAGAAATGTGATGAGTAGATTTTATTTAAAGTCTTGATCCCATGCAGAGAGCTCACACTCTGTATGTATGTATGTATGTATATATCTGTGTCCTCAGAGGCGATGAGGGGAAACCTGAAGGCAGCAGCCCGTTACTAAGCAACAACAACAGCAACACAGCGTGCGGAACCACACACAGCATGGGCTACAAGGTAACAACACCACTGTGAACCACACAAGTGTTCAGATCCTTCAGTGAAGGAGACGCACCAACACCACACTGACTGAAGTGAAAGTGTCTGAGTATTTTTAGAAATATGAACTCTGGAAAGTCAAAACACTGACTGTGCAGTAAATTGCTCTCTGATGTTTTTGGATCCATATCCTCCTTATTCCTGAGGTCACGACTGTAGAAATGATTCTGGTCACAACTTCCTGTGAGACAGAGGAAGTAGCAGTGAGCTAGTTCGTCCCATAGACGGTCTGTGGTTAGCCCCAGTGGCTACTCTTGGCGGCTAACGGCCAACGCTGGTTCTTTTCCAAAGTCATTTGCCTTCAGTTTATTTTATAACAAATATTTAACTAACGTTAACTCAGCGTTTTCTAAAATGTCTCTGTGGAGCTCTGGTACCTGTTGCACTGTCCGTGTCTGTGACGACCAACAACCAGTCTGAGCTACATGTTTGTCTTCAGCAACTGTGTGTTGAACATGTGACCAGAACAAAAAGGGATTGTTTCTGTTGCCATGGTTACCACTGACATGAGAAATAAAACTACAAGAGTTTAAATCAGAGTTATCAGCAGAGAATGACACGTAGACTGACAGGTGCGTCACACACTGTCTTTCCCCGTCTGACTTCAGTCAGTATGCTGTGCTCGGTTGCTTTGAGATGGCTGTCAGAGATGGCAGAGGTATGATCGCATGATCCTGAACAAACTGTAAACAAACAGTTCCCATTGTAAATCGCTGTTTTCGGTTCAGCGCCACAAGTTGCATCCATAATTCAGACGAGGTATCATGGGGGGAATAAGGTGGATTCTGACTGTGTTACTGTGTCATTTTCCTGCTGTGGATGTTTGTGCTTATTTTACCTCCTTCAATACTGTCAGGTCGCTTCATCTGCAGCGATGCATCATATTGTGGCCACCTTATTTCTCACCGCCATGATACCTTGGTAATGGTACGCTAACGCTTCGCTAATCTTTGTTCCCGGAGAGATTGTGAAATAAAACATGTGGGACACATGACCTGTTTCACCTCAGACGGTCTGACGTGATCATACCTCTGTCATCTCTGACCGCCGTCTCACACCAATCGCTGTTTTCTTTTTTAACCAAGCGTGTCAGCGACGCTGTTCAGTGTCTGTAATATTCATTCATTGTGCTAAATAAGAAAGAGCATGTTAGCTGATTCTGAGTTCATTTTAAAGCTGCACTGATACTGATGACGTGCTGATATCACTGTACAGCCCTCGGTAAAAACAAAGACGTATTTGTTAAATTAAGGATGAATTACATTAGTTAAGAAACGCCACTGAGATTAGCCATCGAGACTGACCATAGACAGTCAGTGCACCTTACTAGCTTACTGCTGTCTTCACGATCTCACCTGAAGTTGTTCCCATAATCATTTCACGCAGGAACAAGGTGGATGAGATCATCATATGTTTGTAGCGTGGCTGTCCCGTCAGAAAAACAGCCTCTTCCATCTGATCCAGGAGGGTTTTTACAAAGCTTATTCACTTCAGAAGGAGGAGAATCTTCTCAACACTGAAAAATAACTAAAGCTTTTGTGGACTAAATATTTGTCTCTGATATGTGGGCGAGTAAAAGTTCAGTCGTGTACACGAGGAATTACCTTCAGTTTGTACTACAGTACTTGAGTAAATCTACTCAGTTACATCCCAGCGCAGCTTCAGAGCAGCAGACAGCAAACATCTGTCCAGCCCAGTGTGTTTAATTAAAACATTTCCCAGTGTCAGTGTGTGAAACTCAGGTGTCTGTCGCCTCAGAGATGTGTGTGTAGTGAGTGAAGCTCTGCAGATGACTCACAGCTTCGGCTGTAGTAACAGTTACTGGATGTGTCACTGCGCTGATACACCGACTGTAGATTTAACTCTACTCATCTGCCTCCAAACAGTCAGCTGGGAGGATGTTACTGTTCACTGCTCCAGGGACGTGTTGGATTCAGTGTTTATGATCCGTGTCAGCAGGATATCTCTGTTCTGCTCTGACCACTTTTGAGTTGTGCTTGTGGCTCCGGAGCTGCGACATCAGTCAGGCACAGAGTGATGTCATAGCATAGACCTACGATTAACAAAACAGCAAACAACACCAGTGAAAGCTTTCATGTGTGAGACACACATAAACTGTGAGAAAGTGGCGGCTGTTGGACGATAAAACATCATCAGGTCGTGATCGACACGAGTCAATACGATTGATAAGGGATGTTCCTGTTGACTAAACCAAAATTTTAATTAAGACCAGTCGACTCGTCTAAAAAAGGAAAACACTCAGAAAACAGTCAAAATTTATCGCAATTTATTGTTAAGTATTTGAAACATTGTCCCAAAACATATTGTGTGCACTTAAAGGGATAGTGCAGCCAAAAATGTAAATTCAGCCATTATCTACTCACCCATATGCCGAGGGAGGCTCAGGTGAAGTTTTAGAGTCCTCACATCACTTGCAGAGATCCAAGGGGAGAGGAGGTAGCAACACAACTCCACCTACAGCGCAGCGCTCCACTTTAAGTGGTCCGACCGGCAACCTGTTGAGAAAATTTAGTTCCATGTTCCGCACTGCCCCTCTGCCTCTTCGGCAGGGGCCCACAGGAGGGGGCTGGACTCTGAGTTACGGGGGCTGCTGCCCCCCCCCCCCCCCCCCCCAAAACCGCCATTGCACACAGGTTAGCCACAGCGGTAAAGGACCGTCTCTGAACCGCTCTCCCCAGAGTCAGTTCACCGTCTGCCCGGTAGCACGAGCTAACTCAGCAGCAACAGCTAACATCCCACACCGAGCTGAAAACCGTCATCGAAAACAGCTCAACTGTCATTAAACCCGTTAATAACTGTTAGGTAACGTTAGCTGTGTGATGCTAACAGTTAGCCCTGATGCTGTATATGTGTTCAGACAAACTCACCAACCGCGGTGCGGACGTCACACTCCTGCAGCACTCGTCTCATGATAAAGAGAGCGAGGTGGTCAGCAGGGCGAAGAGGCGCTAAGCGAAGCATCATGCTGCACACAGCTCCACATTAAAATAAGATTTTACGCATTCTAAACACAAAAAAGTGGAAGAGTCATGTTCACCTGTGGGAGGGGCGGCAGTGAGTACTTGCTCGTATGTTAAGCAAATACTGACGTCAGACGAGTATTTGTGTGCTCATGTCTGTCTCTTCTGACACCAACTGACCAATCAGTGTCTGCCTGGTTTTATTCAGAGCTTTGCTGCTGCTGACACACACACACACACACACACACACACACAGAACCATCCGACGCCCTCTCACTCCGCCAAGCCAGATTAATACACACACTCCTACCTTTTAATCTTGAGTAGTTTATGGCTCCATAAATCCATGCGTAATACACACACACACACACACACACACACACACACACACCTCTGGCTGCCTGTGTAGTTATGTTGTGTGTGTGTGTGTGTGTGTGTGTGTGTGTGTGTGTGTGTGTGTGTGAAGGGGATTAGGGTGACATCTTTAAGCAGACATCAGGGGATGACACCATCTGTCTGAGGCTGTGAAGCTCTGCAGACTGCAGTCCTGTCATCATGCAGCTGTTCATTCATTCATTCATTCATTCATTCATTCAGGCATCATATCCTCTGGCAGCCATGTTGGAGCTCCACAGCTGTGTGAGCCACATATTGCAGATGATTCACACCTCATCGATATTGATTCAAAACCGCACAGCTTAAAGCGGCTGTTTTTATTTTGTTGGTAAAAACTTTTATTGTGAAGCAGCAAATTAAGGAAATGTTGAGTTTCTGACTTGGCTGATAGCAAACACGAAACAGTAAAATAAATCAGATATGTAAAGTAAGAACAGGACGCAGGAGAGAAACTAAACTCCAACCCACAGAGATTCAGTCAGAAGCTACAGACGTACTGAGAGCTGAACACACAGAGACCTTTAAAGGCTCCTGTCTCTCTGGTGTCCTGCAGACAGAGGGAGGAGAGTCTCACATCACACAGCTTGTTTCAGGGATTTGCGGGGGTCAGCGAGACATAACCACTAACTGCTTGAGGGCGGGCGGCCAGCTTTTGGACCTGCTCTGGAGAAGGTCCATCTCTGGTGCAGCTCAGTGTGACCAAAAGGCCCAAAGCTGCTGAACACAGCGCAGCATTTAGCAGCTGAAGAGACAGATACTTTTCTCAGGAGCTGGTGGAGACCAAAAGCAGAGCTAAAAGAGAGAGAACACTGGACTGACTGTCATCAGGTGACACAAACACAAAGACTAAATACATAATGTTTTCCTGTAACGGCTGGATGTGTACATAGGCACCTGTTTGCTCACAAGTTTAACATATGTTGTTCAAAACTTTGAGCACATGGGAGAAGACCATACGTCCAGGCTTCTCTGGTGTGTGTGTGTGTGTGTGTGTGTGTGTGTGTGTGTGTGTGTGTGTGTGGATGGAGATAAGTTGGGATATGAAATACACTGTAAGTAAATGTTCTTTGTTAACTTTTATTTAGTGAGTTGTTCTGCAGGATGATGTGCAGTGTTCATAACTCACAGTGCAAGTGACATTTTGAAATACGATTTCATTCTTCACTAACGCCATCAGCGCTCTCAGACAGCTCTGAGGTCCAGTCAGCGCTCCGTTCTGTAACGTTTGTGATGGAAAATTCTGGTATTTAAACACCTTTAATCACCACATGGTGTAAAAAGCTGCCAGTTGACACGAAGTGACCACCATGAGACGGTGTATCATCTCTAGTCAACAACTCTCTGTGCTTCTGATCTGTAACATTGACAGGAAGTGACCGCCATGAGACGGTGTATCATCTCTAGTCAACAACTCTCTGTGCTTCTGATCTGTAACGCTGACAGGAAGTGACCGCCATGAGACGGCGTATCATCTCTAGTCAACGACTCTCTGTGCTTCTGATCTGTAACGTCAACAGGAAGTGACCACCGTGAGACGGCGTATCATCTCTAGTCAACAACTCTCTGTGCTTCTGATCTGTAACGTTGACAGGAAGTGACCACCATGAGACGGCGTATCATCTCTAGTCAACAACTCTCTGTGCTTCTGATCTGTAACGCTGACAGGAAGTGACCGCCATGAGACGGCGTATCATCTCTAGTCAACGACTCTCTGTGCTTCTGATCTGTAACGTCAACAGGAAGTGACCACCGTGAGACGGCGTATCATCTCTAGTCAACAACTCTCTGTGCTTCTGATCTGTAACGTTGACAGGAAGTGACCACCATGAGACGGCGTATCATCTCTAGTCAACAACTCTCTGTGCTTCTGATCTGTAACGCTGACAGGAAGTGACCACCATGAGACGGCGTATCATCTCTAGTCAACAACTCTCTGTGCTTCTGATCTGTAACGCTGACAGGAAGTGACCACCATGAGACGGCGCATCATCTCTAGTCAACAACTCTCTGTGCTTCTGATCTGTAACGCTGACAGGAAGTGACCACCATGAGACGGCGTATCATCTCTAGTCAACGACTCTCTGTGCTTCTGATCTGTAACGTCGACAGGAAGTGACCACCATGAGACGGCGTATCATCTCTAGTCAACAACTCTCTGTGCTTCTGATCTGTAACGCTGACAGGAAGTGACCACCATGAGACGGCGTATCATCTCTAGTCAACGACTCTCTGTGCTTCTGATCTGTAACGTCAACAGGAAGTGACCACCATGAGACGGCGTATCATCTCTAGCCAACGACTCTCTGTACTTCGTTCTGATTTGCAGCTTTTCAGACTTATTTTGTGGCTGAATATAATTTGTAGCTTCTTAAAATCTGAATGAGGGTAGTGATAGTGAGATACTGGCTACAGTGATGAAACAAAACCAGCATCATATATTCATAATCAATACGCCACAATAATATAGCTAGCAAGCCAACACGCCGTCTGTGGTCATTATGACTTGACCAGCAGACTTCACTACAAGCTGATTGGCTGTTGAAACAGGTGACGTGCTTTAAAACCAGCCGCTAGCCATTTGACCAGCTGAGTGTCAGGTGACATCATCAGCCGGCTTGAGTCGAGCTCAGACCGGCCAGTTCACACCGCTGACACTTTTCTCTGTGACGATCTGAAACAGTTTCATCTCGTCATGAATCTTTGGTCTGAACTGGACTTCATATGCTGAATTTTTCAGACCCTTATATATTAACGTGCTCAGTGTTGACTGTTTTCTGTTGAGACCAGTTGATCAGTCTAAGTTTAAGCTGCTCTGTAAACATCAGGGAGATAAGTCCTCAGGAGGATCCCTGAGGGGCTCCAGGCAGCTCCTTCCTACCACTGACGCAGAGTGGAAGCAGCTGTTTCCTTCCAAAAGCCTCTTTATTTTCAGACGGAGGTCAATCAGTGAAATCTTTTCATTGGCTTTGTTAGGTCTCAGCTGGGAGGGCAGATGGTTTATTCACAGACTGAACTGGACCTCAGGGGGTTCATTTCAGTGACATCCAGAGAAATGTGTGTTTCTGTTTTGAACCCTAAAAAGTTGCTGTGACACAGACACTGAGTTCTTGGGTCGTTTGAAGACATTAATTTGGTGAGTTTTTTGGGACATTTCTCATCAACCTTGACTTTGTGTAGACAGATGATTCATCTGAAGCTGAAGCAATAAATTAAATGATTAATGGATCTACATAAAGTTTATTTATAATGTTCCCCCTCAGCTGACAGTCTGTGTCGCTCATAGATTCACACTGACTCCAGAGTGACTCAAAGCAGCGATGAGAGGAGCCTTTTAGCTGGTTTCAAGCTGAATCTCGGAACATAACCAGGTTAGCGTCTGCAGCATTAGTTACCATGGCGATCTAGCCAGGTTACAACCTGGAAAACTCTGGCTTTAGGCTCAACACACCTCACTGAGACACTAATCTTGCGTCATGGTATGCCCCTCTGGTTGGACCTGCCTTGTTTGTTTATGTATCAGGATGTAACGTTAGCTAACTTGGACCAAACAGGAGCTGAGACGCAGCTGACGGGCCGAGTCGTGATCTGTTTGGAGACCAAAATCAAGGAAAACAAATGCGCACATTTGAATAAAAAACATCAGTAACCATCACATGATGGAAGGATCTATTTGGTGAACGTTAAAACAACAAAGATATGATGGGTTATAGTTTGATTTGACCCCAACAGAGCTGACACCGACCTCTGGCTCTGCTAATGCCGTCACTGATGTCATCACCTTTTATATTTTTCTTGACTAAGGAGGTGAACGTGGAGGTAAACATTATAGCTAAACGTTAGCATGTTAGCATGCTCAAGTTAAAAATTTATCTCAAATCACCACAGTGTCTCAGAGCAGTTGCCCACTGAGAGCGCTTTCAGAAGTGTTTTTGTCCATCATTCATGCGTCTCACACAGCAGGTCCGCCACCATTTTATTAAATGTATATACAATGACTCTGATACGCTTGTGTCACCGAGAGTCCCCGTGTCTTTATGCCTCTGCGCCAGTGATAGCTGTGGCCGGCGGCGTTATGTTTTCAGCCTGTCCGTCCCATCCTTACGAACATGATATTTCATTGGAATTTCTTCAAATTTGGCACAAACGTCCACTTGGACTCAATGATGAACTGGTTAGATTTTGGTGGTCAAAGGTCAAAAGTTACTGTGACCTTTTCTGTCTCGTTCTTGTAAATGCGATATCTCAAGAATGCCCAAGGGGATTTATTTTTTTTTTTTTTTCAATTTGACACAAACGTTCACTTGAACTGAAGAATTAACTGATTATAATTTTGTGGTCAAAGGTCAGTGTGACCTCACAAACATGTTTCTGTCCACAACTCAAGAATTCATTCACTAGTTCCGACCAAACTTGACACAAATGTGTAACTGGATAAAATAATGAAGGTCAAAAGGTCAAAGGTCAGCTTGACTGTGACATCATCATGTTTTAACGTCATATCTCAGGAACAGAAGGGGAGACATTTGGTCAGATACTGAATCGGTGACTCTAATCTTGAAACTGTGCTGATTGTATAGATCTTCTGTGTGTGAAGCATCCATGTTTTCACTGACATGGATGGAGACTGTCAGAGACACTGGACTGGTGGGCGGAGTCATACAACCACAGGGTGGACTGGTGGGCGGAGTCATACAACCACAGGGTGGACTGGTGGGTGGAGTCATACAACCACAGGGTGGACTGGTGGGCGGAGTCATACAACCACAAGGTGGACTGGTGGGCGGAGTCATACAACCACAGGGTGGACTGGTGGGTGGAGTCATACAACCACAGGGCGGACTGGTGGGCGGAGTCATACAACCACAGGGTGGACTGGTGGGCGGAGTCATACAGCCACTGGGTGGACTGGTGGGCGGAGTCATACAACCACAGAGTGGACTGGTGGGCGGAGTCATATAACCACAGGGTGGACTGGTGGGCGGAGTCATACAACCACAGGGTGGACTGGTGGGCGGAGTCATACAACCACAGAGTGGACTGGTGGGCGGAGTCATATAACCACAGGGTGGACTGGTGGGCGGAGTCATACAACCACAGGATGGACTGGTGGGCGGAGTCATACAACCACTGGGTGGACTGGTGGGCGGAGTCATACAACCAGAGTGGACTGGTGGGCGGAGTCATACAACCAGAGTGGACTGGTGGGCGGAGTCATACAACCACAGGATGGACTGGTGGGCGGAGTCATACAACCACTGGGTGGACTGGTGGGCGGAGTCATACAACCAGAGTGGACTGGTGGGCGGAGTCATACAACCAGAGTGGACTGGTGGGCGGAGTCATACAACCAGGGTGAACTGGTGGGCGGAGTCATACAACCAGGGTGAACTGGTGGGCGGAGTCATACAACCAGGGTGGACTGGTGGGCGGAGTCATACAACCAGAGTGGACTGGTGGGCGGAGTCATACAACCAGGGTGGACTGGTGGGCGGAGTCATACAACCAGGGTGAACTGGTGGGCGGAGTCATACAACCACAGGGTAATTCCAGGGGCGGTGATTCTAGTTCCCACTTTAAGTCTACTTATTTACACGTTTAGTGAAGCGTAATGTGTGTAGGCAGCTGTTACACAGATGTCCTTCTGTATACGTGTTTTGAATGTATTAACTGTATCTGCAGGTGAATCGACTGATGAAGGCTCCCAGTCTGTCTGTGAGGTCACCTGTTTCACCACAGGCAGATTCTCTCACTCGCTGCAGTGGGCGGGGAAATAAAATCAATGAATCAAAACATAAAGCCACAGTTGATTTCTTCCCATGGAACTGATATTAAAACTGTTTTGGTTCAGTAAATTTCTGCCGTCAGTCCGGTAAAGGCAGGTCAGCTCGACGGACGGCTGAGAGGTTACTGGAAACAGAGTCAGCGTGGACGTTACGCTCACAGTGAGGATCCCAGTTTGCTTAGAAAAACATGTTACTGAGACAGATGAAGCTGCAGCTGACGATCTTGATGTGTCAGCAGTGTGTGGCGGCTGCTGTAGAAATAACACAGCAGGAAGGTATTGATTGTATAAGTTCTCTGCTCCCATATGAAGCCAAATGTGCAGTCATGTGTGTGTTTGTTTTCCATGTGCTCTGCTGTATGTGATGGATCCAATCGATTCCTCTTCGTATGGTCCATACTGTGCAGCAGCAGGAAGGCTGAGCTCAGTGGATCCACGGTTTGGTGTTGTTTAGAGTCAATCCTCGTTCAGACTCCGTCCATCTTCTGACGCTTATCGAGGTCATGGTGGCAGTAGTGAAGCAAAGTAGCTCCTCCCCCAGCAGCTCCTCCTGTGGCGTCCCAAGGCAAGGTGTTCCTAGCCCAGATGGGGTATTTAATCCCTCCAGGGCAGATCCACAGGGTCCCCTCCTCTCAGTCGCCCCTCTTCAAAGCTCATTTTTGTGTCACTGGAAGCTGTTTTCAGGGGAAACAGGTCATCGTAGAGACTCCCTAGATGCAGATGAGTGGCCGGACTGAGAGTGATTTAAGGATTGTTTATTTGTCAGCAGCACCTGGTCGGGGGGCGCCACCCCCTTAAAACAACATGATTTACATCACAATCTAAGTTTTGTTTTGCCTCATCACTTAGACGGCTTGAATCAGCAGATTTTGGGGCGTTCTTCTACCTGCTGCAGGAAATGCTGAGTCATGTTAGACCCCCGTCCATCCTGCAGGGATTAACTGAGGCTCAGTGATGACATGTCACTGGATCACTGCTGCTCTCTGTGACACTTCAGCTCGAGCTCAGACGCCTGCTGAGGCCTGACGAATGGTGGTGGTTGGTACGTCAGCTTTTTTTCAGATCACCACGAGATCAGCTTTTAATATTCGAGTTAATATTTCTGGATGTGACACGCTTGACTTGGCTTGGCTTGGCTTGGTTTGGTTTGACTCGTTAGCTCAGCGTGGCAGAGGTCTTCAGAGTTTACATTAACAAGCACATGCCGGCTCTTGGCTGGTGTCACATGTAGTTGTCCAGCAGATGAAAATATCAATGGCCAAAATGTCCGGTGGGAAACATGCTTAATAAATAAATACGTTTATTTATAGCATATTAAATATCCTAATATTGTGTGACCTATAAGATACGTTGCTGAGACAACTTAAATATAAACTTATAAAGACCAGGTTTTAGGATTTTTATTACAGACACATCTGTTTGTCCACTGAAGCCGTACAGAGTCTCTGCCTCTTCACACACCACATCCACAGCAGTCACAGTCTTCCACACTGCCTGTGTGAGCAGCGTCACTGAAACTCTGTTTATTTTTTCAGCATCCGTGTAAACAGGTCAGAGCAGCCACACTGCGAGCGTGAGCAGCACCGCCCAGCTGGGGAACATCTTGGAATTTGGAGTCTTTATTCCACCTTTCCAGTTTCGAGTCTTTATCTGTCACAGACATGAAAAAATCTAAATATTAATTTTTATAACTTAAACATTTCCTGTTGACATTTCAAAATAAAAGCTCTCTGGTGTTTTTGTGGATGGAATTCCTTCATCTGTTAGCACGAAGCTTTTCATTGTGAAATATTTGCAGGACCTTGTTGTAGACGATGCAGTCGTCTGCACGGCTCCATAAATGAGTCTAGTATCAGCTTTTAATTGTGGAAATGTGGTAGTTATGTTGTGTTCACACTGAGCGAGTGACTGACGTGTAAAGTCAATGTAAAGACGTGATTAGACACAAGATGCACGTGAGGCGAATGACACGAGATTCACTAATTAAGTAAGCAGCGCAATTCATTCGTGAGAGTTGAAAAATCTGAACTTCAGCAACCAATTTGCGCCGCGATAGCCAATCAGCATGCCGGGGATGCCGAAGACGCACCAGCGGAAGTTCATTCAACGATTCAGAAATTGCATGCATGTGTCAAGTGAGTTAACACAAAATATTAAAGCATTCAAATGAGTAACTGAAGACAAAATTCACATCACCTTTGGTGTGAACGCGACTTTACAGCACACTATGGCAGCAACGCTGTCTGTGTGAACACTGACACGAGTGAGCCGCAGACCTTCAGTGAGGAGGCCGTCATGCACTGCTTACGCTGGCAGTGTGGCCCTGGCGCTTGTCTTGATTTATTTTGTTGCAGGTGTTTTTCTGTCACTCTGTAGGGCCGGTAAAATATGTTGATGTGTTGAGGTGAGCTGTTAGCAGAGGTGCAGTAAGAGTCAGGTGTCTGCAGGTCTTCATCGAGGCAGGTCACCTGGACAGGTCGGCAGACAGTCACAGGGCTGACACTTTATGTGGGATTTATACTTCTGCGTTGAATCGACCATAGGCTCTGCGTCGACATGGAAAATACAGCGTAGCCTGACGTGCACCTCCCCAGAAATATAACTCCACGTCACAGCGACGCAGACCTCCTGTCTGTCTCTGTGAGCTGGAACCATTTCCCTCAGTGGAAACAAAGCTTTGATTTACTTTAATTTCACAGATAAGAAGCAATAAATTACAGCACTTCACAGAAACCTCCGTCGCCGACTAGTGTTTTGGAGGTGTAACTGCAGAGTGACACAGACACACCACCACACAAGTATAAATGCCACTTTAGAGTTTCATCAGTCGGAGCAACTCTTTGTACAAAGAAGCTTTGTGCTCTCCAGAGGCTGCACACAAACTCCACAACAGTCAGATTATTCTTTTATTTGTTTGCTTGCTTTTTCATCAGGATTAAAACTGAACACCTTTCTGTGAACCACTGATTTCCTGTTTCTTCTCCTTCACACCATTATTATTATTATTATTATTATTATTAGTATTATTATTATTATGTGGCCATTAATTTATTTTTCCCAGCTGGTGACCAGCCTCATTTACAGACTGACAGTCTGGAGGCTGTAAAGCACTGTGGGATAAAAAGCATCCACTGATGGACTTCCCCCACTTCCCTCTATCTTAGTATCTCTCTCTTCTTGTCATTCTCTTCAGGCACATCTCGCCCCGCCTTCCCTCCTGTTTTTCCATCCTCTGATGAATCAAGCCATCTTCCTCCTCCTCCTCCTCCTCCTCCCTGCTCTTTCCCCCTGATTTCCCCCATCACCCGGGGCACTGATGGCAGCTCCCATGTCCTTATTCTTCTTTGTTCTTTCACTCACTCACTCACTCACTCACATACAGCATACAGACGCAAAGACTCAGTAGTTATTAAAAGATTGTTTCAAATGACTAACTACAAAATATTTTCCCACGCAACTGAGACTCTGGTGGTGATCTGGCCTCACAGATAGTCTGTGGATTATTATGGAAGGAATCATTTTCACTGTAAACTGTGGAGGACCACATGTGTAGTAGGGATCATTATAAAGCACGTCATTCATTGATATCAGACAAACAAATTAATTCATTTACAGATTAATTTATCCATAAATAGGCCAAATAAAAACAGGATTTCTAAGAAAACTAGAATCCCTGTGGTTGTATGACTCCGCCCACCAGCCCACCCTGTGGTTGTATGACTCCGCCCACCAGCCCACCCTGTGGTTGTATGACTCCGCCCACCAGTCCACCCTGTGGTTGTATGACTCCGCCCACCAGTCCAGTGTCTCTGACAGTCTCCATCCATGTCAGTGAAAACATGGATGCTTCACACACAGAAGATCTATTTTCGTGTGGTCGAGCGACCTTTGACCACCAAATTTTAATCAGTTCATTCTTAATCCAAGTGGACGTTTATGTCAAATTTGAGGAAACTCCCAAAAGGCCTTCCTGAGATAATGCAATTATGAGAATAAGACAGATGTAAGATCTCAGTGACCTGTGATGACAAACTTTGAATCAATTTTTGTTGAGGCCAAGAGGACGTTTGTGCCAGATTGAAAGAAAGTCCCTCAATGTGTTATTGAGGTATCACATTCATAGGAATGGAACAGATGAGGTCACAGTGACCTTGACCTTTGACCACCAAATTCCAATCAAGTCAAAGTGGATGTCTGTACAGATTTGACACTGATGTTAGTTGATGTTAGTTTTCATTTGATCTTTTGACAGTCAAACAGCTTCTCTGACTCAGCTACTTCGATCAGAACTTTAAACCCTGGGAGTTGTTTCATCAGCTGCAGCTCAGCTGTTCAAACTGTTTCCTGAATCCTGATTTTATTTGTAGGGAACATTTCAGAGGATTGGACGGACTTAACGGACAGTAAAGTGTGAATGTCCTCTGCAGATCCCCGGGGCGGCGATGGACCGAGTCAGTCTGCTGTGGCGTCTGAGGCGTCGGGCTCGCCGTGGAGCTCTCTGCATGGCCTTCTTCTGCATCTCCATGGCTCTGCTCTACGCCATCTGCGCTGAAAACAGCGTGCCCGTCACCGACGCCATCTTCGGAGTCCGGGCTCGGACACGGGCTCAGCCTCGTGCACACTCTGTCATTAAGGTGGGTGTTAGCTGCATCATGTGACCCAAAGTGATTTACTGAGTTAGAAAAAGAAATGTTTTTTCTTTTGGTCCTAAAAGTCAGACTAAAAATGTGTCACTGATAATTTTAGTCCAGTTAAGAGTGTGAGTTTAAAAGGACAGTAAGAAATTATAAGAAAAAGATGTTTACAGTGTGTGACTGTAATTAATGCCCTCTGACCTGACAGGTTTTCAAACACTGACCCCGACAGGACTCTGGTTTGTTTCTAGCCGTTAGCCTTTTATGTCTGGCGACTGAATTTACGCTTCAGAAATAATAAAAGTGGTGGTAATTAATGAAGATTAAAGTTCCTTAAATTATCATAAATTTTGTTGCCACAGAGTTTTTTTTTTTTTTCAGTAATCTAAAAATCCAGTCTAAAAATCCCGTCAGCTTTTTGTTGAGGAACGAAGGCGACGCTAACTTCTAGGTTGGCCTACAAGACGTCCTCCCTGCAGCACTGTACCAGCCCTGGATGTTTGACCTACCTGACTCGTCATCTTCGTCCCTCTGCATCCCACAGGTGCTGCGAGGCGGAGCCAAGCCCATGTACATCGACCCTCAGAAGCTCCCAGGTGTCGTCCCAGGCGACCCTCACCGTCCAATCCCCGTCCTCTCCTCCCCGAACCGCACCCACGATGCTGAGGAATCGTCGAAGCGGAAGCCGAGAGAGCGGGAGCCTTCTGGGTTTTTCACTCGGCTGCTGCCGCGCCCTTTCACGCGCGCCCTCGAGACCCTGTTTGGAGGCCGGCGGAGGGGGGAGCTGAGTGGCAGAGTGGGGGACGCGGAGTTCTTCGGACCTCACGGTCTCCTGGGAGAGGTGTGGGATGACGAGATGTCCAGTAGCATGCTGGGAAGCAGGCTGAGGAAGGTGGTGCAGAATTATCAGGTTAGTTTGGTGTTCAGTGGAGATAAAAGTCTAAAGTCTGAGAATAAAATCTGATTTGATTTTAAATCATAAAATTCAGCCTGATTCTAAATATTATAACCACGCTCGTCAGGCGATGAATAAGTACGGAGTGCAGTTCTCCGGCCCCGGCGGTGTGTCCAGCAGGCCCAAGCTGAGCGGCCCTGAGCTTCTCTGCCAGATGAAGGACAAGGTAGAGGTCACGACTTTGACCTCTGACCTCCAGCCCTTCTCGTCAGTGCCCTGGGCTGCACAGCTGCCACCGCAGCAGCTGACCTCTGACCTCGGGCCGTACAGGAGCTGTGCTGTGGTGTCGTCAGCAGGGTCGCTGCGCTACTCCGGACTTGGCAAAGAGATAGGTGAGAGATGTTTAATCATCATGTTTGATATAAGTTTGTTTTGTTTTAGACGCTAAACACAAAGGTGTGAACTCCTTCATCAACTGTTTCTACTTTTGTGTCCAACTTATTTACAGAGGAGGAAACAATGTGTGACATCATCGATGTTTCACTTCTTAAAATGTTATAATTAAATCACAGATTCTCATGATGCCGTGCTGCGCTTCAACGCCGCGCCGACCACCGGCTACGAGAAGGATGTCGGTTCTAAAACTACAATCCGCCTCATCAACTCCCAGGTACGCACGCTGACCTGCTGAAGGATACATACAGCGACTGACACGAAGACAGTCCTCATGTGTTTGTGTCTTTAAACACAGGAATATATCTGACTCTTACGTCAGAGGACAAACCAGAGCAAAAGTACAACTGAATGATGAATATGTTTTATTCCTAACTCATTTTAAAATGTCGTGGTTTTCAAATACTGAACTGAAAATTCTGAGTTTGAACTTTTGTGCTGACTTGTGTCGTACACTTGTGCAATCGCTGAATCGATAAATGAACTTCCACCAGTGCGTCCTTGGCGTCAAACGTCCCCGGAGGATCTCAATGCTGATTGGCTATTGCGATGCATATTGGTCACTAGTTCAGATTTTTCAAACTCTCACATGATGTGAAATCGCACTACTCGCTCCTTAATTTGCATATTTCACATCACATCCATTGCGTTGCCCGCTGGGAATTCACGTCTAATGACGTCATTACATTGAGTCACATGTTTTTCTTTATTGGCGCCCGGTGTGAACACAACACAACAGTTCAGGTTTTTTACAGCTAATAATAATTAGTTAAAATGACCTTAACGTCACGTCTGTAAATGCTTTGATCATGTGAGAGGTTTTAAATGAGCCGACTTTGTGTGTCTTAATAAACAGTGGGATTATTAAAGATCATGTATTAAGATCAATGTCCGAGTCAGCGTGTGCTATAGATAGATATAAGGCATTTGTTTACTTGTGTTGTAGGTGATGGCGTCTGATGACCATCGCTTCCTGTCCAGCTCTCTGTACAGCTCAGGTGCCCTGGTGGCCTGGGACCCCGCCCCCTTCTCTGCTGACCTCACTCAGGTGACGTTTACATAAAAGCCAGAGGGTCGAACCTTTAATAACTGTTTCTAAACCATGCTCTGTGTTTCCATTGCTTTCACACAATGTTGGCAGAACATGAAACAAAAAATGCCCTCAGCTCTGACAGGAAGTCACCTCGTGCCTCCACCTTTGTCTCCTCCTTCAACTCGCTCACACACTCTGTCACACACTGTTTTAAAGAAGCCCTAACAGTGTTATGTTACCCCCCCCCTGCAGTGGTACAACAGGACAGACTACCCCATCTTCACCCAGTACCAGAGATACAGGAGGCTTCATCCTCTGCAGCCCTTCTACATCCTGCATCCTCGCTTTGAGTGGCAGGTCTGGCAACGAATACAAGACAACATGGCCGAGCCCATCCAGAAGAACCCGCCCTCCTCTGGCCTGCTGGGTACGTGACACACCAACGCTCGCATTAAAACTTTGTGACAGTCTAACTCTAATGACGGAGGAGAGATTACAGATTTGTTCCCATCTGAGTTTAGTGAATCTGTGTACTTCACAAACCCATGTGTCAGAACACCTGAGTTCATCCCCTCTAATTTTACTTTAGCCCTACCCCTTACCCCTAGGGCCAAGGGGTAGGGCTAAAGGGGTGTATTGGGACGGGCCCTAAAGACACACGTGGGACGATGGTAGACACGCAGTGGAATACACTTAAAAACAGGCACTAAAATATGATTTACATGGACAGTAAAGTATAATAAAGAAACACGATAAAATACAATAAAGAAACATGGTAAAATACAATAAAGAAACACGGTAAAATACAATAAAGAAACACGATAAAATACAATAAAGAAACACGATAAAATACAATAAAGAAACACGGTAAAATATAATAAAGAAACAGTAAAATAAAATAAAGAAACACGGTAAAGTACAATAAAGAAACACAGTAAAATACAATAAAGAAACACGGTAAAATATAATAAAGAAACAGTAAAATAAAATAAAGAAACACGGTAAAGTACAATAAAGAAACACGATAAAATACAATAAAGAAACACGGTAAAATACAATAAAGAAACACGGTAAAATACAATAAAGAAACACTGTAAAATACAATAAAGAAACACGGTAAAGTACAATAAAGAAACACGGTAAAATACAATAAAGAAACACTGTAAAATACAATAAAGAAACACGGTAAAATATAATAAAGAAACACGGTAAAATACAATAAAGAAACACGGTAAAGTACAATAAAGAAACACGGTAAAGTACAATAAAGAAACACGGTAAAATACAATAAAGAAACACGGTAAAATACAATAAAGAAACACGGTAAAGTACAATAAAGAAACACGGTAAAGTACAATAAAGAAACACTGTAAAATACAATAAAGAAACACGGTAAAATATAATAAAGAAACACGGTAAAGTACAATAAAGAAACACGGTAAAGTACAATAAAGAAACATGGTAAAATACAATAATGAAACATGGTAAAATACAATAAAGAAACACGGTGAAATATAATAAAGAAACATGGTAAAATACAATAAAGAAACAGTAAAATAAAATAAGGAAACACGGTAAAGTACAGTGGAGAAGATGATACAGTTACTTAACAAAAACTGCTCTTTAAGAAAAATATGATCACGTTCTTCTCTCCTTTATGTCCCACCAGGCACCGTCCTGATGATGTCGCTGTGCGAGCTCGTGCACGTCTACGAGTTCCTGCCGTCACGAAGGAAGACGGAGCTCTGTCATTACTACCAGCGCTTCTACGACGCCGCCTGCACACTTGGCGCCTACCACCCTCTGCTGTATGAGAAGAACCTGGTCAAGAGGATGAACCAGGGCTCCGACCGCGACATCTACTCCCACGGGCGCGTCACGCTGCCGGGGTTCAGGAAGCTGAACTGCACCCAGGCTGCGGAGCAGTGAAGCACATCCACACACACACACACACACACACACACACACACACACACGCACACACATACACGACGATGAGGAGCAGAAAGCTGCATGAAGAGACGTGAACACGAGGACAGACGCATGAACACCTTATCCTCACTGCCGAAACTAAAGGAAAGCTGTGCCACTCACTATAAATATGACATGTTGTTACTGTAGGCTGTAAACACCTTACACACACACACACACACACACACTGGAGTCCAATCAGCTGATAGATGTGCCTGTCATTCACACATACAGATATCCTTAAGAGGACGTTCCACTGATAACGTTCGTCCCCCATAACGACCCTTAAAGGACCATGCTTATCCAACTTATCTCAACCTATCTTATAAATCACGAGCACGTTTCAGACAAACGTCAGCCAAGTCTTTTTCCAAAGCGTTCTGCCGGCCTCAAACGTCTTTCAAACAAACATCAGCTCTCACCCACTGTCGACACTGAAAGGGAAATGTATATAACAGTTCAACAAACGATAAGAAACTTGCATACGAAGGCCCAGACACACCAAACACACCTCAGAGAACCAGAAGGCCTCCTGCTGCGTCACCTCACATCACCTGCCAGCGTTGGGCAATAACACCTTACAGTCATAATATCACTTTTCCCAGTAATGAGTAGTGTAACTAATTACTGACATTTCAGTCAGGAACACACATCGTAATTTGAACCATTTATTGCGACAAATTTAAAAACAGTTCTGTTTGGCGCCGAGGGGTCCGCTCTGGAGGTGCTCCCTGGATCAGACAAGCAGCATGCTGAGCCAAAACAGGAAGTGCAATGCAGAGGGAAGGATGGCGAGGCGTTCAGGTGCCGCTCTCTAACAATGGCTTTATTGCAGTCGTCACCACTGAACAATAAACATGGCCGTCTCATGAGGTCAAACAGCAGCCCTGAGCTAAACTCTGCTGCACAGAGAATTGTTGACTAGAGATGATACGCCGTCTCATGGCGGTCACTTCTGTGCAAGCCGGCAGCTTTTTACAGCGTTACAGAACGGAGTGTCAACAGTAGTTGTTTGTTTCAACTCGTCTTGTCGTGAATTTTTGGTCTGAACTGGACTTTAGTGTCTTGTTGTGATAAAATAAACCAAACTTTCTCTGTGGTGCGTCTCAGTCTAGTTTCAAGTCTAAAACATGCAGCATGCTTTGGATCCTGAACATCAGAAATATGACGTAGACACTTTGTGGTTTGTTGGACTGAAACATGTAAAAACAGCGGTATGGTCCTTTAATCTTTAAATAAAGTTGTCAAACTGACCCACTGAAGACGTGAGAACTGGCCAAATACACATCATTAACTAACAAAACCAACCACACAGACGTGTTCAGTCAGAGAGGGCGTCACCTTCTGTGTCAATACTGTCACGTACTCTGCTGTGAGGCGCTGCGCTCACTCCGTCACTTCCCTCTTTGAAACCAAATCACACACGATACTTTCCTTTTGACTGTTTCACATTGAGCTTGACGGTCCTGAGAGGAGCTGTGGGCAAGTTTTATTTCTGTTTGGTGTTAGAGTCTAGATCCATTTTTGCAGTGCCAATAACTGCTCCGCTGACATCCCATAATACTGAGGACCAGTCTGATTCAGTGCTGTTATTCAGCTCACTTACAGAGGTACAAATCTACGGCACGTATGAGTGTGAATAAGACATTCTGGCTTGGGTTTTAGTTTGGAGATTTCTTTTTACAGCTCTATTTTCAGAGCTTGATACAGACTTGTTGGAGCAGCGGGATGTTTTGGCTCACAGTCAGCAGTTTCCTCAAATGTGATTGTATTTGTTCTCAGACTTTACTTTCTGTGGTAAAGTAGTGCCCGCGCTCCACGCCACACAAAGGAGCCGTGAGTCACAGTGAGAGTACGCCCACATTAAGCTGGTGCAATTTAAAATGCATCTTCTCCTCTCTTCTCTCACAAAATGTTTTCCAGAGTGGATCAGTCTTAAAACTCCAGCTTGCTGTTTGTACCTGAACGACCCCTCTGAGGGGCTGTGTCCACCAAAGCCTTTTTCCTGGGGTCAGTGTATTTCAGCTTGATAAGGCGCTGGGCGCAGGGTTTACGCTAGACCTTTACTTAATGGCCAATATGGCCGTCAGTGTTCCAGAATTCTGGCCACATACTCTTTGTTTGAAATATCTGTTTAACAGCCTTGATTTAAATGGCAATCAAACACTGTCAATTAAATAACTTGAAAATATTCTAAATGAAGAGGCGGCCTGTTGAACACAGACTGATCACAGTCACAGAGGTAAAGAAGGGAAAGGACTCAGTGCACCAAGCGTCACCGTAAATCACCAAGTCTGCTAAGCACCGTCTGACTCGCCGTGGTGGAGCAAACACAACATAACTTTTGTGTTTCCACAATTAAAAGCTGATACTGGGCTCATTTATGGAGCCGCTGCATCGTCTACAACACGGCTCTGCAAATGTTTCTCAATAAAAAGCCTCGGGTGAATAGATGAAGGGATTCTGCCCACAGAAACGTCAGAGGATTTTATTTTGTAAACAGGAAGTGATGAGTTAAAAAGAAATATTTGTTTTTCATGTCTGTGACAGATAAAGACTCGAAACTGTAGTGACAGGTGGAATCGTGTCATTATGAAAAAAACATTTTCAAAATCTGTTTTTGCTGAAAACTGCATCATAAAGAGAAAAATATGCGAGATGTTCTGCGCCTGAGCGGTGCTGCTCACGTGGGCAGTGTGGAAAACTGGTTGCTAAAAACCACACGTCAGGTCAGGACATCAGGACTGAATCTCCTCTCATGATCTCACACAGACGGGCCGGTCCGTCCTCTCGGCCTGCATGATTCAGCCTCCGCTCATCCAGAGCGAGTGCTCTACATCTTGCCAACGTGTTTCCTTTGGCGGATATACTGTAGCATCGCAGCTAGATGCAACCAAAGCGCCTCAGCTGACAAAAACGCTGCGCCTCCAAAGCGCTCTCAAACTCTCCCAGCTGCACGTTTCCTGAGGAGCGCCTGGTGTTTACAGCAGGAAAAAACTCTTTGGTGGAGACGAGGTCTCAGAAAGTGAAAAAAAAAAAATTAAGAAAATTAATTTGCCGGTATGTTTAAGCACAGATTATTCTAACAATTTCATTTCACGAAAGAAAGACGGACTGCACCTTTAGAAACCTGTGGAGTCAGTCGAGTGGTCAGAGAGCTGATGAATGTCTCACACACACACACACACACACACACACACACACACACACACACACCTCACTGAATCTATTTATCTAACAACATACTGCCTGCAGACTTCTCCTCTTATCGTAACCGTAATCAACAGTCCAGTAAAGTTAAACTAACAGATGTTTTGTACCCACACAGTCGACCCTGTAACAATCTGTCCCCAGCTGTCTTTTTATAATTCTTATAAAGTGTAAATATTAAAATAATAAAAACAAACACCTGGAGGACGGTCTTTAATGTTCTTCTGTGACGCAGCCGTGTGAAGCAGAGCTGAGTTTTATTTCTACAAATATTCAACTTCAAGAACTGGAGAAGATCAGAGTCACAGATTGAGTGTCTGACCAAATGGCTCACATGATGATGTCACAGTCAAGCTGACCTTTGACCTTTTGACCTTCATCATTTTATCCTGTCAGACATTTGTGTGAAGATTGGTCATGATTAGTTCATGAATTCATCAGTTCTGGACAGAAACATATTTTGTGAGGTCACACTGACCTTTGACCTCTGACCACCTGATTCTAATCAGTTCATTGTTCAGTCCAAGTGAACGTCCACGTGTTGCAGTGTATTTAATGGCTGCACAGAGCGCCGCTGTCTACAACTCTGCCTCCGTTAAAAGGTACAATATTCCAACCTCCTCCACCGTCACCTTGACTCCGCCCTCTAGTGCCACCTACAGGCTGTATGTGCGTCAGCATGATTGATGTGTGGCGGTATGAAGGCGGACAGACAAATCTATTTCCATGCGTACAGGGAGCATTAATCAGCCTGTAGCGTCTGAAAAACTGTTCCAGGAAGTAAAACTCCAGTCTGCCGACACGTCTGCGTCACTGCTGTATTTTTAGTATCGTCACAGAGAGAACGGCCTCCAGAGTATTATGACTTTATTCTATTATTACAGACGCATGATTATCACCTGTTAGAGTTTCTCCAGAGTAGCAACAGGAGAAACACTTTACGTCTCTGATGAACAGAGAAACGATCCGCATGGCACGAATCCTGCTTTTATCCCATGAGATGGTTCTTCACTGAGCGTGAAGCCAAACATGCATTTTGTTATTAGCATCATCACATGTGAGCTAGCTCATTAGCATGCTAACAAATACAATGAGCCTGGACGACACAGTGGAGGGCAGATGTTAATATTAGACCCCCCCCCCCCCACACACACACACACCAGCTGGTTTTGCCTTACAGAGCCACGAGCTCAGAGCTCGGCCGTAGACTCAGTGATTTTTAGAGATAATTCCCAGAAAAGTTTCTCGCATCGACGGGGCCGACGTTTTAGGGTTCACCTCAGACTGAAGCAAGAGTGTGAGCAAGAAACAAAATGGCTCCTCTATTGTTTCTGTAATGACTTCACTTTCATGTTTTTAGCAGGATTTATTGTTTATTCAGGAGGCAAACACTTGAATTATTGATGTCATTGCATTTCAGACAGAAACCAGGAGAACATTTTCTCCCTATGCAGCTGCGCTCTCGTCCCGACTCATTTCATCTGTAAAACCTTCTGACGTATTTATTTAAGCTTTCAGATTTTCTCCTGCTTCACCTCCCTCCTCCTGCTCTCTGGGAGAACTTTGGTTGTTTAGCTGTTAACTGTGGTTTCATGTGGTTGATTGTATTTATTATTTACTTACTCTTTCTCCTTTGTTACTGGGCTCAGTCTGTGTAATGTTTTCATCTGCCAGAGAAACACAACTGACTTTTACAAGCATGTCATATTCATGAGATTCTTGTCCTTTATTTTATGTTTTTTTTTTTCAGGTGTAAATTCCCACAATTATCAACATTTCCTGTTTAAGTTCAGTTTTTAATTCAATAAAACATCATGATCTAAAGTGTGAATGCCAGATGAACAGTTTGCTTGTTCCAACTGAAAAAATGGTCCAAATGATTACGACCCTGATTCCAACAGGAGGGACGTTGTGGAAAAATAAATAAAAACAGAATGCAATAAGCTGCAAATCAGTTTTGACCTACAGACCCTTTACTGTTAGTAATCAGTGTGATGGTTTTTGGTGGGCGGGGCTTAGCTGGAGGCAAAACAGTTCTCCACAGACGTTAGCTAGCGCTAGCTAACAAGTTGTGTTGTCTTGTTTTAGATGATGGAGGAAGATGATGTGAGTGGTGCGTTCAGAAACACTCATTGTGAGTGTGGGAGCGCACTCTGACACAAACTGGAGCGTTGATAAATTGGGAGCGCTGTCTGAATGTAGCGTTGGGTTATCCAGAGCAGCGCACTCTCAGAGTGGCAGAGCGCACTCTGGACACTCTGTCTGTGGAGACGGAGCAGCAGAGCGCCGAGCGGAGTGAATGTGTGATTAACTTAACCGTTGGTTCATTCATGTAGAAATATAACGCTGCGTTTCTTCCACCAACAGGGCTCTCATTTTAGTGTAGAGCGTCAGACTGAATTTACCAACGCACCATGTCAGGTCACTCACTCTCCGGGACCGCCAGTGTTACTTGAATAAGTAAACACTGACCAACGGGACCAGACTGGCCGACCCGTATGCTCTCACTCAGTGGATGGACGATGTCACAGGAAGCCAATCTTACAAAGGAGGACCACACTTGTTTGTTTTGCTATGGAAGCTAACGTTAGCTAAAGTGCTAAAAAGTTAGCCTCTGTCTTATTTTTGTCCTTGTTTCCGTTCTTCAGCACGTTCACCTGCAGCACGTCGACACACGATTCGTGACACTTTTGATGCAGAATGAGGTCCTTTGAAAAGTTTTAATTTTAGATGTAGCAACAGATCAGGTGTAACCACGACTAACGACTACTCAACACGCTGCCATAACCAGAAGTCTCTTGCATGCTAAGATGTTAAATGACATCAGTGATGATGCGACCTGCTGAATATCAGCACGTTAGTGTCACTGATGTGACGTTTGTGTTCAGCTCAGAGCAGCGCTGTGTCTCAGTGCAGCCTCACAGAGAAGCCAACATGCTGCAGCCTCTTTATTTCAGACACTTGACTTCTTCAGGCCTCTAAAAACATGTTTAAATAAGTAAGTCACTCCCTGGGCTCTGACGAATCATGTTCGCCAGTGTAGGGGTCATAAGTAGATTTGATTTTAAAGATCATCTCTGATGTAACGTCCCACTGTGCCTGATTATCACATGTCACATTCACACTGGTTATAATACACACATCACTGTATGTTTTTAACCCTGCGTGTGTCAGACACAGTTTAGTGCTGGACATGTTTCCGTCATGCTTCTGCTGGAGACATAATAATATATTTATTATTGTTATTAGAGTTTTATTTTGAGGGTTCCTCACTGAATAACAAACGCTGTCAGCGAACTGTTTACATGTTTGGTTAATAACTTTATGTTTCAGGTGTCACGGCAGCCATTTTGTCTGTGTGTGAGCCGGAGGTTGTGACGGTCACACGTCAGGATGTTGGTGTGAAGAAAATATGAATTTAAAACTAAAACTGAGGCAATCGGCCAAATCGTCCTTAAAGAGTGGAAGTTACATTAGATTTGACTAATGAAGATTTAAAAATGTCACACAGTGTTTTATGTATTTTATTTCATAATTATGTCATAATCAAATGAGACACATGTTAAAGAGACAAATATTTAGTGAAAGTTTTCCTGCAAAGTAAAGAAGCGTTACAATAACTGTTGTTTCATTTCCTCTTAGTTTGTTTTTAAATCCTTAATATTCAGACCACAGACAGAGGAGGACGCCCCCTGCTGGTCAAACTACGAGCTGCAGGGTTCCCACAAACTTTCATGGACAACATTTCAAACCTTTTCCATGAGTAGTTCCTGTAGTATTTATTAATACATTTATTTATGTAACATTTAATGTTTTATTTATTTATTTCCATATTTGTTAATACATTTATTTAACAGTTATTTTGATTCTTTTATTCATTTATTCCTGTATTCATTGAGACATTAATTATTTTACATTTATTCTATTATTTATTTTTGTATTGATTTATTTATTCTTGTATTTATTTATCTATCCATTTTTTATTGATACTTACGTGATTATCTGGCCTCCACAGATATTGTAATCACACAGTATTGATCCCTGATCAGTGTGACACGGCGCCATGATGCTTCAGAGCAGTTATTCTGCGGTCAGTGTTGCCCCCAGCTGGTCACTGTGCAGAACTGCAACAAAACACCAGCATGCACGATCACTGTGATATTAATTAATCTATAAGCAACATTTACACAAAGGTTGTTGTGCAGTAATTTACAGTTCTTATCAAACTGCTGTCTCAGGACGGGTTGTGCAGATCAGTGTGTGTCACAGGACAGGTTGTGCAGATCCGTGTGTGTCACAGCAGGACAGGAACACAACACGTGTTAAAGTGTGAGAACAGCATGATGTAAAGTTTCACACTTTATCAGCGGCTCAGACCACGGTGTGATTTATTCTCTAAAATAACTCAACACAGACTCACACTGCAGAAATACACGTGAAGCAAACACACACAATAAGTCACACAGCAGATCATCATCATCATCAAACCACAGCCTGCAGATAAACTCTAACATGTTCACAAACACAAACACGTACCAAGACATGTTAACGACCACCTGTTAACATCCACAGTCTGTCCATGAAGGTCAGCTTCAGGTCACCAGGTTACCATCTTCAGCCTGAGCCTGAGGCTGGGGAGAGAACCACAGCTGTGGAAGACATCCTGTGTGGTACCTGTGCCCAAGACTCCGCACCCCAAGGACTTCAGCAGCTTCAGACCGGTGGCATTAACATCACACCTCATGAAGACTCTGGAGCACCTGGTCCTGTCTCGTCTCCGCCCCGCAGCAGGCCCTTCAATGGACCCGCTGCAGTTTGCCTACCAGCCTGGCATTGGGGTGGATGACGCCATCATCTTCCTCCTGCATAGAGCTCTTTCTCACCTGGAGAATTCTGGAAGCTCTGTGAGAATCATGTCCTTTGAGTTCTCCAGCGCTTTCAACACCATACAGCCTGCGCTTCTGAGGGACAAACTGGAGCACATAGGGGTGGCTAATCACCTCACATCCTGGATCCTGGACTATCTCACAGACCGGCCGCAGTATGTCAGGACCCAGGATTGTGTATCGGACTTGTCTTGACTTGTCTGCAGTACGGGGGCCCCGCAGGGGACGGTGCTGGCACCGTTCCTCTTCACCCTCTACACTGCAGACTTTTCATACGACACCTCCACCTGTCATCTGCAGAAGTTCTCTGACGACTCTGCCATCGTCGGCCTCATCACAGATGGGGACGACAGGAAGTACAGAGAACTGAACCAGGACTTTGTGGACTGGTGCCTGAGGAACCACCTTCAGATCAATGTGGGGAAAACCGAAGAGCTGATGGTGGATTTCCGCAGGCACAGACTCCTCCCCCCAACACCGGTGAACATCCAGGGAAAGGACATTGAGATGGTGACATCTTATAAGTACCTGGATGTTCATCTTAACAATAAACTGGACTGGACTGATCACATAACAGCACTGTACAGGAAAGGCCAAAGCAGACTCTACCTGCTGAGGCGGCTCAGGTCTTTTGGAGTGCAGGGGGCGCTCCTGAAGACCTTCTTTGACACTGTGGTGGCATCAGCCATCTTTTACAGAGTGGTCTGCTGGGGCAGCAGCGTCTCAGCTGCAGGTAGGAAGAGACTAGACAAGCTGATCAAGAAGGCCAGCTCTGTCCTGGGATGCTCTCTGGACTCTGTGCAGGTGGTGGGAGACAGGAGGACGACAGCCAAGCTGTCATCTCTGAGGACTAATGACTCCCATCCTCTGCAGGAGGAGATAAAAGCTCTGGAGAGCTCCTTCAGCGATAGACTGATTCATCCAAAGTGTGTGAAGGAACGCTATCGCAGGTCCTTCCTGCTGCTGCTGTCAGGCTACATAACCAGCACTGCTCACAGTAAACTGCACCATGGACACTTTAGGGACACCATGGACACTTTAGGGACACTATGGACACCTTATGGACACCATAATAAGCATAACTGTCCCCCATGTTGTTGTTGTTTATTTGCACATACAATATTTACTTTGCACTAAATATGTTCACTTTGATCCATTGCTCACTTTTTATTCACTGCTCATTATTATTATTATTATTTATCGCTGTTTCTTGTATTTTTGCATGCCTAGTTTTACGTTTTTAAATTTTGAAATCTTTATTCTGACTCTTTCCCCTTGACTGCTGTAACACTGGAATTTCTCAATTGTGGGATCAATAAAGGTGTATCTTATCTCTTATCTCTTAAAACCCTTCAGCGGCGGGTTCGAGCCCAACAGCAGTCACCATCATTAACACACCATCACTGTTTAACATGTGCGCATGCGTGAGTTTGAGAGGGCGGGATATCTGTCAATCACTTTTTAATGTGGCCAATCAGAGACTCACAATCTCCTGTCAGTCAAAAACGTTTCTGTTTTTAATTTAGCCAATCACCTCACAGTGGTGGGAGGAGTCAACTGCTGTGTCTCAAATCGCGTGCTTCTGTACTTACACTTAATATTTTGAGTGCGTTCACACTGAGAAGTATGGAAAATGCAGTGCACTGTGAGTACCTGGATGGTGCACTCAAAACAGTCAAAAAGTTGAGTGTGGAACTATGGACACTTCTCGGCCTCAATGGTCGCCATCTTGGCTACGTAGCAGAAGGGGAGGGACCACTTTTCAAACTGGAAATGGCGGCCGAGGACTGTGCGACTGTGAACGTCGCCGTGTTGTACAAATACATGTGTTTTTTGCACTAAGCACCACTATACTGTTGTCAGGTATAAGCCAGCAGTGTGTTTGTTGGGTTCATTCAGCAGTCTGTAATGATTTGGTACCGCGAACAATAACACGGAAGCTAATGCTAGTTTGCTAACTAGCTAATTTGCAGTCGTCATTTCTGGTGAGTGCACAACGGCCGTGTTTGGTTTGAGACAACACTACCCTGTCGAAATTTGCGCACTACGTCAATAAGTACATAGTGCAGAGGTATACTAACGGAAGTATGTGATTTGAGACACAGCTAACATTTCAACTAACTAGCTATGCTAATGCTAGCTAGCATCTGCTATCAACTTCTCAATTATACCTGAATACAATAACTTAAAGCAACTCTTACCTTTCTTGCATTTCACACAGCACTTAGAAAAAATTTGAACATCCACAACTCCACCTCCCTCCTCCATTACGTCTATGATAGACATAGGCGTTGGCAAGGTAACGTTAGATACACGGAAGAGGAGAGCTAAAACAGTCAAACACAACCCCGGAGTTTTAAACTCAGCCGGAGTGAGTGATGACTGATGAGTTTTAGAATAAAGTTACAGTGCTAACGTTACATAGTAATGTTAATGTTACTAGTAAGTCGAAACGCACAAGTAAGATAATGTTAATGTTTCAGAGGCTACGCTACAGTAGGCTAACGTTAGCAACTGGATGCTGTGTTGTCATATAACATTATAGCCTATGTTACATTAGAGGCAAACTTAAAATACCTGTCCAGCAGAAACTCTGCGACCATCTTGTCCCTTTTTAGCTCAGGATGAAGCTGCGTCAGTCTTCGCCAGCGCTCGAAAGCAGAGCCGATGTTGAGAGAGATGTTACGCAGGCGGTTACGTCCGTCCAGTCGGAGGCCTCCATGTGGGGAAGACAGACAGGACTCTCGACCAATCATTGCATTCGGTCCGAGTTAATTAATGATAGATGTTTGTTTCTGGCTGCTAGCATTAGCTAGCATAGCTAGCACGTTAGCTAAGCTAGCTGGTATGTGCTCCCATGTATTTTGGTCCTGTACTTTTAGACACACTGTGGAAAGATGCTGCTCAGATTTAGATTTTAAAGTAAAGTGAGTAAAATGTGTTTATACTTTTCACAGACATATGTCACACTGTGTAGTTGAGAGTGCACAACTAGAAAGAAAAGAATACACACACAAATAAAAATACCACGCCATTTGAGCTTTTGTCCTCACATACATGTTTAGTACATATCTTTGGTGCTGTAAATGAGACCTCAGGGGCCTCGATAATTAAAATCTGTGAAGAATCCACACTCAATGTTTGTGTTTGTATAAATGTACGTGCACCGAAAACGCTGTGATTTATGAATCTGTGTGTACGCCTGCCAGTACGCAATGTTTAAATGGATGCTGTGTGGATCGTCTTTCTTGTTGTGCTCTTGAACGAGCCGTGCAGAACAGACAACACCTCATGGTCACACATCACAAACATGGTTTATTTCATACAGTCGTCACATGTGTTAATGTAAAATGTTTTTATGTAAAGAACTAAAGTTATCAGATGTTGTCAGATACATGTAGTGCAGAGGAAAGGCCAGTGTTCCCTCTGAGATGTAGTGAAGGAGAATATAAAGTAGAAAAGAGAAGAGAGCACTTGAGAGAACACACAGAGCTGCCCGCCGCCTCCTCCTCTGATTGGTCCAGCCTCCTGTCCGTCTCTACACAGAGCTTCCCGCCTCTTCCTGCTCCTCCTCTGATTGGTTCGGCCTCCTGATGGTCTCAGACCTCCGAACTTCTGCACACATGAAACAAATCACCTGTTATCATCTCAGTATCTGTTACCTTACTGTTGCTATGGTTACCAACATCCAGGTGTGTGTGTGTGTGTGTGTGTGTGTGTGTGTGTGTGTGTGTGTGTGTGTACTGACTGTAGGCAGCGGTCAGCAGCAGTGCGGGGATGAAGATGATGAAGGAGACTCTCACTGTGTTTCCGATGAAGCTCTGCAGACTGTTTCCCTGCTGCTGCACAGACGACTGTCAACAAACAAACAAACAAACAGGAGTGAGGACATGTTTACTCATCTGTGTTGCCACGGTAACCACGACTCAATGACAAGAATTAAAAAATGTCCGATCACAAGTCTCAAAGTCCGTCAGAGGTTTAATTAATGTGTTCATGTGAGTGAGAACATTAAAAATAATGACGAACATCAGTGTCATGTGTTTATATTTATGTCTGTACGTCATCAGTTTGATTTCCACCTGCCGATAAACAAAACTGTTTACCCAAAAGTTATTATCTTTGTTACCTGAACCAGCGCCACCACTGGCCCTGTGGTGTCTTCCCCTGTGACATCACTTCCTGTCACCTCGGTCACGTCTCTTGTGTCATAACCTGCCAGTCAGACGAGATATGAAGGACAGACGTTGAATAAAATAACAGTTAAAGTGAATAAATACATACAGAAATAAATACAAAAAAAATTAAATGTATAAATAAAAAAGGAATAAATAGGCTAAATATAAATACATCGATAGATATAAAAATATAGAAATACTGTACATAAATGAATAAATAACTGTATATACATATATATATACACACACACACACACACACACACACACACATATATATATGTACAGGAACACATAAATAAATAAATAAATAAATAAATAAATAAATAAATAAATGCATTATAAAAAGCAGAATGCATAAATAAATAAATATAGGTTAACAGAATGTGGAAATAAATGTAAGATATTTTGGTCCTGTCCTGTTGTGTCCTGAAAATTATAAACTTTTATTTATTTACACATTTATCTATTTAATTCCAAATTTATTTTAACATTTGCACTCATTTTTAAAATGTATTAATTCTATATTACTTTTTACACATATTTATTTATTTCTAAAGTTATTTATACATGTATTTATGTATATTTATATTTGTTATTCCTGTATTGTTTTTCAAATGTATTTCTTTATGTATTTATTTATTAATGAATTTATTTATTTATACAATTAATCATTTATTTGTTTTTTGTACTTATTTATTACTATATTTTTTTATACTTTCTTAATGTATTTATGTATTTCCATATTTCTTTATTTAGTCCTGTATTTATTTATTTATTGATACGAAGAACATTTTAGAGTCACCTGCTGTGTGTGGTGCGTTCAGGGTCACAGTGTCCCCGCCGTCTGAGGAGTCAGAGACCACAGAGCGAGCTGCAGACGACAGAAAAGTGTTTCAGCTCATCGTGAAGATGAAGGCAGTTTGTGCCGAGGGATGAAGGCAGTGAACGTACGGTTGATGATGATGAGGTGGACGGTGGACGTCTGGTCGTTGAACAGTCCGGGCAGCTGAACTCTGCAGTGATAGAAACCAGAGTCTGACGGTCGAGAGTTGATGATGGTCAGAGAGGAGGAGGAGGAGGAGGAAGAGTACCTGCAGAACACATCATGATGTGTGATTTGAACAGTGAAGGAGATGGAGCGTGACAGTCGTCTGTATATCCACGAGTACACTGTAAACAGGAGCTGTTTGACGACCTGTACCTGTGACGTCATACCTGTATGACTTCCTGTATAGGACCTGATCTCCAGCGGTGTTGATGACGGTGTTGTGGCAGGTGAAGAGCGACGGCTCTCCTCTCCCCCAGCACACGTCCACTCCTTTCTGACCGACCGCCTCCAAGCGACAGGGCAGCGTCACCCTCCTGCCAGCCACGCCCACCACCGTCTCCGTGGTGACCGCCGACACTCCGGCTGTTGACACAACACAGATGCACAAAATAATCTGTTAGACTTATGAGACCAGAGCTGCTGGTGGACTTCAATCACTGAGATGTGAACACTGTTTGTTCCTTTAAGCTGCAGTTCCTCTAAAGTCCACCAGAGGCTGCTGTGATCAAATCTGTATTGAAGTGAATGAGAAAAACCTCCATCGTCTGTGTACAGTCATCACGTGTCAGAGCGAGGGGAGACTTTCACAATCAAAGATTGTGATATCGAGCCTCAAACAGACATCGTGTATGACACATCACGTGAAGCCATTATCTGTCTGTCTGCAGATGCTTCAGGACAGATGCAGCAGGTCCAGGATGTGGTGACTCCAGCTAAGACTGACGGCAGGGGGAAGATTAAACTCCACGTGTGTTCACCTGTTTCCTCAACATGATCCTCCACAGATCTGAGATCAGTAACCAGTTCAAACTTCTTTAATTTAAACGTTGATGCTGAAGATTCACGTCGTCCTCGTTAAAGTCCGGGTAAAGTTAAATTAGTGATTTCTTTCTCAACACATTCAACATGTTGAATACTGTTTGAAATCATGTGAACAGACTCTGAAGCGTGGAGTCAAACTGTTTCATCAGTTCTGTGTCCAGGACCTTTTCGGCACCTAAAACTCTGCTCGATGTCACACTGGAGTCGACCTGAACATCTCCCCTCCCCCACTGTGTAAACACTTATGAGGCGCGTAGCATCAGTGCTGTTTTGTTTGACCCTCTGCAACTTTGCTACGTCCCACGAGCTCTGTGAGTCAACACACCCTCACTGTGACCTCGTCACATGTCCACGTCTGGTCATGGACTTTCCACATCCACATATGACGTCCAAGGTACCCTGGGTGTGTTGGTTGTTGACGTTCTGGGACGCCGTGTCAACTTCAGCCTGTTACATGCATTGTCTGTTTTCAAAATACACTTCTGTTTTCACAGGAAATGTACAGTTTGATACAGTCTCTTTCAAAATAAAAGCACTACGTTGGTACAACACCACCAACTGATGTTTTTTTTCCTTCAACAACACACACGTGGTTGGGTTTAGCCGACACACACACACACACACACACACGTGGTTGGGTTTAGGAACAAAGAACAGGGTTTGGCTTTACAATCTTACAGGAAGTGAACAGCGGCCTCCTGGTGAAAGTCAATGTTTGTTGGATCCATCCACCCCTCTCACCCGCACAACTCAGACTTTCGCTGCCTTAACTTTCGTACCGTTAAACTATAACGGCAACCAGCTGCATATCATGCTGATGTTGAAGGACGCCTTTTTTTGTTGGTTGTGCCAAGTGCCGGATTGCGACGACTTTGGAGTGACACCAGGCTCTCTGAGCTCTTGCAGTCTAATAAATACATGAATAAAGAGACCTGCACCGGGTCAGGTAGCCGACAGGTAACCCACAAACAGCTGTGTAGCAGGTAAATTCTGTACAAATGTAAACTGATGGCACAGGTAAAAATGACCTTTAAAGAGCTAAGGGGCTGTAGACTGTGAGTGCAGCTGAAGAGGCTCCTAACAAGAGTCTGTGGCTCGTTCTTCATTTCAGCTCCGTCAGCAGACACGGCGTCTCAGAGTAGGACTGTTCATCTTTTTATTATTTCAAAACCTAATTTTATATACTTGGTTAATAATTCAAATTTGGCTGGAAATCACCAGAAAACAACTAGTTCAGCTGTTAGTTGGTGTTGAGCGGTGATCTGCAGCTCGGCAGGTGTCACACCCTCCACCATCCCCTCCACCTCCCGGTGACAGTCAGCTCAGATACTACGTCACTTTAGAAACGTTGAGATGATCCGCATGAAACGTACAAACGTAAAAATGTGCAAACACACTCTTTAAACTGGAGCTAAATAATATAGTGACATATTCAGCAGCACCGACAGACTCTTTACAAGTCTCAAAAAGAAAAAGAGAAACACAATGAAAGTGTCCAGTTTATTAGGAACACCTCTCTAAACTGAATTATGAACTGTGTTGTCTTTAATAATTTAATAATTTGTTGCCATCTTTATTAAAAACCATCAATACTTCATTCTGAAAAAGGAAAAACAAACGTTAGTCCCAGTGTCAGTGATACAGCGGGCGGACAAAGAGAAGATTTATCTGACAGGTTTGAACATTCAGCCGGCCGTCAGTGTCTCTGGTGTTGTAGCAGTGAAACATGTGAGCAGGTGGAGAGGAGGAGGAGCTTCAGACTCACCTGTAAGGACGCAGACGCAGGTGAAAGTGTGAAGGAGGAGCAGCATGTTGTCCCTGCAGACAGACGGACAGACGGAGACAGACTGAGAGGACGAGTCACACGGACGACTCACTGATGCTACTTCCTGTTTCCATCCTGATATTTATAGACTCAGACTGAAGTTGCTTAACGGAGAAACTATTTTTAAAATAACGTCTGACAAGAGAAAAACATGTGGAGTCAGTTTGTTTCACATCTTACATGTTATTAACATGTTTTAAAACTGTATTTGTCTCAACAAAGAGACGACAGATCAAATATCAGTAAGATGTAAACACATGGCTGTTGTTTTATGTCGAACATGTTTATTTATCTGCTTGTTTCTTTTCTTTAACTACTCTTAAAAGAAACGGTTCTATATAGAACTGTCAAGGGTTCTCGCTCAGTTTAATGCCCAGTCCCTTTAACCAGCCCGGTGTGGCTACACATTTTGACAAATGTAGGCCTGTCTCAAATAGAGGCTGAACTGGGTTTTACCAGCTGGAGCTAATGTTAGCTAGCTGCTTAGCTCGTGCTACCAAATATAAATATTCAAACTTCTGTCAGTATGGAGGTGCCACATATTGTTAGCTTGGTTACAGGGATGTGACGTCAACAGAAAGCGACACAACAGCTGTCATTTTTAAAACTCAGCAGACGCCAAGCGAGGGTTAGCTCGTTCATAGCTTCCACCGCCATGTAAACAAAGAGACAGGCTAGAAACACAGCAACCACCTGAGCTCCTTCCATAAGGGATAATGTATAGTGAACCGGTGACAGTTATAAAAAATAACTCCCGACAGGGGAATGGAACCCTGGAAGGGTGTTATTTTTCAACTGTCACTGGCTCACTATAGAGGTAATTGCCTTGTTGTTTACAAATACTTCCAGGTAGAAAACCAGCAGAGTTCACGTTTTTTCACGTCACTGTAATGTAATGACTCATTAACTCAATAAACGGTCCGTGAAAAAAAAAAAAAAAATTCCAGCGGATATCTTAGTTACAACATGATTGAGCTAGCAAAGCAGTTTTGTGTTGCTATGTGTGGTATTTATTCAGTTTTGGGAAATCACGATGTCTAGAAAGCATCAGTGGCTGCAGCTGACAGGGACAGCTAACAGCAGCAGCAAAGCTAACATCAGGACGTCATCTGTTAAAAGCCTCCCGTTGTCGGATACGACATGAAACTACCCCAGTTAGCTCAATCATGTTGTAACTAAGACATCCGCTGGAAAAAATATTTTTTTCACAGACCGTTTATTGAGTTTAGTGAGTTATTACACACACCGCTAACGGCTAACGGCTAACTGCGTCCCAACGCCCCTATGTCACCCCGGTCAAAATGGTCGCGCAACGATTATGTCACATCCAGAGCCCGGTAACTTTACAGGAACCTTCCTCCTACTCCGCTCTCTCAGTGGAGACACGGCGGTTGAGAGGGCCGAGCGAGAGGACGTTCCCGTAGTACTTCCTGCCCCTTAAATAGTACCAGGAACTTCTTCAGTGGAAACGGGCCTATAAAGTCAAATTATGTGTCACTTCCTGGATTACCCTGTAAGATGTTTATACTCCTTCAGTCTGTAAGGGTCCTCAGATCAGAAGAATCAAAAGGGGTTTTCATAAAAAAGATTCATTCAACTTGTGAGGCTTGTTTTAACAGGATACAGTGGTGCTGTGTCGGTGTGCACGGTGCTGTAAAACAAGTGTCAAAACTCTCTCTGTCTCTGAGCTCGATCAAATGAATGATTCATTATTAATATGTTATCTGAAGCCTGGAACACCATGTGTACTGAGCAGCAGCTCTGTGTGAAAGGAATTAAAGGCCTGTCCCAAATAAAGTTCTGTTGAGTTCAAGGATTTAAGCAAATAATATCCCGGGCTACAGATTTAAGTTTTGTGGTAATTCTGCAGAATTACCATGATATTAAGTTAATTTAACAAATAATGCTAATTTACATCAAATAACATAAAACATTTAAAACTTCAGTAACACACAGTCAGCCTTTTGCCAACACAAACCTGTTGTAGAAAACTGACTGTACTGGTCATCAAAAGGTCGTTCCACATTATTAAAACATCATTAAACACATAAACAATAAAAATACAATTGATTTTAGATACAAATATCTCTGGATATTTGAAATGACCAATAAATATGAGTGAATAAAGAGACAGATTAAAATGAACCAGCAGAAACATGTCTGTCTGTCTGTCTGATGAGAACAAATGTCTCATGTCACTTCAATAAACCAACAGCTGTTTACGGTTTCATACAGAGGTGGTTTCAACTTCAGGTCTTAGCTAACGACACCAAACACACCACCAACACATGCTGACATAGACTGCTGTCACACTGAGAGCTATGCTAACGTTGCTAGCATGCTAACGCGCTAATCGCCATTAGCATCACAACTTTAAGAAAGTAAACTGAATTACAAAAAAACCACCACTTCAAGTCACAACTCACGACTTCATAGCGTTCCAGGCCAAGTCACGCCAAACTCTCAAAGCAACATGGCAGACTGTGCTGGGTTTATGTTTGTTTATGACCACTTCTGTGCATCTGCTCCTTGCTCATTTGAGCGAAACGGAGGAGGAGAAACGGCGCATAAGGTCACAGATGCTATTATACTTTTATTTTACGTTATCTGTGTGTTTGGAAATGTATTTTGTATTGATTATTCTTGCACTGGAAACCAGCTGTTAGAACGGCTGCCAATACTGCGTTAACATTAGGGTTATTTTATGTCTATTTCTCACCACGTATAACCTGCATCAACACCTCATCCATGGGGCTGCCATGTTATTTAGAGGAGTAAGGTCATTGGTTTAGAGGGCTGTGTGATGTCAGAAAGCGTAACTGGGAGTACGTCAATCTGGTACGAGTTCATGGGTGGTAAGTTACGGGTTTGACTGCCGTTCCAGTGCACTTTTATGGGTAACTGACCTGTAACTGATCTGTAACTGACCTGTAACTGACGTGGTGGTCTTGACTAAAACTTGGATTACAAACACTATCGGGTTAATTTTATATCTTAAACAGAGAATAATTCCTGTCGAACTTCACAGACACGTCTGACCACCAAAAATTAATGGTGCTGAAAAACCAGCTCAGACTCCATGTGGAGCCGTTACCATAGAAACATGTGATCTAACAGTTTGTCAGCTTCACAGTTTTATAACAAAGAATTTATTTCTGTGATGGATCGATACTATAAATACTTATAATAGAAATTTGTGTCAGCCCTGCCTCCTTTAGGAGACTGAGATGTAAAGTACGTACATACCAAGTATGTAATCAGGGAAACATATTAAAGTATTAAAAGAAGAAGTAGTCAGAGGAGAGAAATTTAAATTAATTTCAGAAAAATTAATTAAAAAAAGAATAATTAAAAAAAAAACAGCCAGTCCTCATATTTTTTTGATTTTTTTTTCTATTAAAAAAACTTTAAAATATTTCTGTCAACCAATCACTGATTGTTTCAGCTGCATGTGTTTGTGTGCAAAAATCTGAATTTGCAAAATAAAGTTTTCAAATATTTGTAGTGGAGTAAAAACCAAAATACTTCCTGTGAAGTTAAGAAGAAAAGAATAATTAAAGACTTCAGATTAAATTAATCCAGTAACATAAAAGTGCCTCGTGAACAAAGTTTCAAACAACTGTCTGTTTTTATTTTATTTACAAATGATCAGTTCAAAGTTCTTCTTCTTCTTCTTCTTCTTCTTCTTCTTCTTCTTCCTCTCTGTGACTTGTGTGTTTTTGTCCACTAGAGGTCAGTGTGTCCTCGTGTATGTGAGCCACAGTGACACCTGAACACACCAGGAGCCTGAATGCACCACGTTGCAGTGCATTGTGGGACACTGAGGCAACAGGAGACACTCCAGTTCTGTCCTCGACATTTAAGGACACAAAGACATCAGGATCAGGATGAGTTTATTTAGTCACACGCAGATTTAAACACCAGTTAGGTGTCCTGTCCTTCCTTCCACCCTGTCCTTTCTTGTCCTCTTCTTTCCATCTTTCCTCCCTCCTTTATTTCATTCCCCTTTGTTTCCTTTCTGCCTCTCATCTCCGAAAGTGTTCTTTTCTTATTCCCTTCCTCCCTTTCCTTTCCCAACTTGTTTCCCCCCTTTTCCCTTCTGTTCTTCTTTCTTTACTTCATTCCTTTCTTTTCTGTTCTTCCTTCCCTTTTCCTTCCTTCCACCCTTTTCTTTCTTATTTTGTCCTTCCTTCCTCCCTACTTTCCTTCCTTCGTTTTCCATCTTGTTCTTTCCTACCAGTGTTACATTTCCTCCCTCCTTTAACCTTTTCCTTCCTCTTCTTCCATTATTTCTTCCTTTCATCTCTCCTTGTGTCCTTCCCCTGTGTCCTCCTCTTGTCTCCTCTGTCCTCTCTCATATACTCCACAGTGAAAACACAGAGGGGGGTCAAAGGTCAGTTTTTCTTGGCCTCTCTTCTTCTCTGATTTAATTTTGCGCCACATTCCTGTCTAATCACATTCCTCCTGCTGGAAATATAAACACACCAAATATTTATACAACATATTCATATATTTATTTGTTTAACATATTAACGTCAGTCTTCATCGTCACAGAGCTTATAGGAGCTCCCATCATGCATCCTGTTGTGGCAAAAATATCTGAGTGCAGACTCCGATACAGCTGTAAACATGTTCTGTGTTTATGCTGAAGCACAGTTACAGTAATATAATGTCAGAGCTGAGCTGCACTTAAAGGAGCATCTGGGGAAAACTTTAATTCTCTCTGTTTAGATAAACAGCAGTTTGATGTCTGTGTGTTCACTCAGGGTGTTTGAGCTCTGAGCTCATCCTGGCCCCGCCTTTTTTTTATTTATTATAAGAAAAGAAAAAACAATCTGTGTTTTTATCGTCAGAGTAAACTGCAGATACAAATTAGTCTGACCCTCTCAGGACAGGCTGGATGTTCTGAAGATTAAACTGTTAAGATCAACATCACTGAGCTAATTCACCCTTTCATCTTGATTAAGAACTTCCTTTGATGGACAGATTAAAGTGGAGTTACAGTAGTAGAGCCTCCTAAAGGAACAGCAGAACCTCCTAAAGGAACAGCAGAACTTCCTAAAGGAACAGCAGAACCTCCTAAAGGAACAGCAGAACTTCCTAAAGGAACAGCAGAACCTCCTAAAGGAACAACAGAGCCTCCTAAAGGAACAGTAGAGCCTCCTAAAGGAACAGTAGAGCCTCCTAAAGGAACAGCAGAACTTCCTAAAGGCACAGGAGAGCCTCCTAAAGGAACAACAGAGCCTCCAAAAGGAACAGCAGAGCCTCCTAAAGGAACAGCAGAGCCTCCTAAAGGAACAGCAGAACTTCTTAAAGGCACAGCAGAACTTCCTAAAGGCACAGCAGAGCCTCCTAAAGGAACAGCAGAGCCTCCTAAAGGAACAACAGAGCCTCCTAAAGGAACAGCAGAACCTCCTAAAGGCACAGTAGAGCCTCCTAAAGGAACAGCAGAGCCTCCTAAAGGAACAGCAGAGCCTCCAAAAGGAACAGCAGAGCCTCCTAAAGGAACAACAGAACCTCCTAAAGGAACAGCAGAGCCTCCTAAAGGAACAGCAGAGCCTCCAAAAGGAACAGCAGAGCCTCCTAAAGGAACAACAGAACCTCCTAAAGGAACAGCAGAGCCTCCAAAAGGAACAGCAGAGCCTCCTAAAGGAACAACAGAGCCTCCTAAAGGAACAGCAGAACCTCCTAAAGGCACAGGAGAGCCTCCTAAAGGAACAGCAGAACTTCCTAAAGGCACAGTAGAGCCTCCTAAAGGAACAGCAGAGCCTCCTAAAGGAACAGCAGAGCCTCCAAAAGGAACAGCAGAGCCTCCTAAAGGCACAGCAGAGCCTCCAAAAGGAACAGCAGAGCCTCCTAAAGGAACAACAGAACCTCCTAAAGGAACAGCAGAGCCTCCTAAAGGAACAGCAGAGCCTCCAAAAGGAACAGCAGAGCCTCCTAAAGGAACAACAGAACCTCCTAAAGGAACAGCAGAGCCTCCAAAAGGAACAGCAGAGCCTCCTAAAGGAACAACAGAGCCTCCTAAAGGAACAGCAGAACTTCCTAAAGGCACAGCAGAGCCTCCAAAAGGAACAGCAGAGCCTCCAAAAGGAACAGCAGAGCCTCCTAAAGGAACAGCAGAACTTCCTAAAGGCACAGCAGAGCCTCCTAAAGGAACAGGAGAGCCTCCTAAAGGAACAGCAGAACCTCCTAAAGGCACAGTAGAGCCTCCTAAAGGAACAGCAGAGCCTCCAAAAGGAACAGCAGAGCCTCCTAAAGGAACAACAGAGCCTCCTAAAGGAACAGCAGAGCCTCCTAAAGGCACAGGAGAGCCTCCTAAAGGAACAGCAGAACCTCCTAAAGGCACAGTAGAGCCTCCTAAAGGAACAGCAGAGCCTCCTAAAGGAACAGCAGAGCCTCCAAAAGGAACAGCAGAGCCTCCTAAAGGAACAACAGAACCTCCTAAAGGAACAGCAGAACTTCCTAAAGGCACAGCAGAGCCTCCTAAAGGAACAGCAGAACCTCCTAAAGGAACAGCAGAACCTCCTAAAGGCACAGGAGAGCCTCCTAAAGGAACAGTAGAGCCTCCTAAAGGAACAACAGAACCTCCTAAAGGCACAGGAGAGCCTCCTAAAGGCACAGCAGAGCCTCCTAAAGGAACAGCAGAACCTCCTAAAGGAACAGCAGAACCTCCTAAAGGCACAGGAGAGCCTCCTAAAGGAACAGCAGAGCCTCCTAAAGGAACAACAGAACCTCCTAAAGGAACAGCAGAACTTCCTAAAGGCACAGCAGAGCCTCCTAAAGGAACAGCAGAACCTCCTAAAGGAACAGCAGAACTTCCTAAAGGCACAGGAGAGCCTCCTAAAGGAACAGCAGAGCCTCCTAAAGGCACAGCAGAGCCTCCTAAAGGAACAGCAGAACAGCCTTAAGAAACAGCAGAACAGGTTCCAGTGTGTAAACTTTGTTCCTCTGCAGGTTGATGAAGATGAAGGTTCTCCAGCGTCAGTCTCGTCTTCTTCCTCTCTCTGCTTCTTTGGGTCAGTGGGCACCAAATTTCAAACCTTGCGTTTGTTGAGATTGCTCGTTGATTTCAACTTTCACATTTCTGAATTTCCACCATCAACAGAGAACAGGAGAGTCACTAGCTAAGCTACGCTTGCTGGGCAAATATTTTTAATTAAAAAAATAAATAATGTGTACAAAATAACATTAATGATATACTTTAATCTGAACCTTGCACGTTTTTGATTTTCTTCACAACTGTCCAATAAAGGTCAACATGTCAAAACTTCAACTTAAATCCCGCCCCTACTGATTAACGTTAGAAATGTTCTGAGTTGAAATACAAGAAATAGCTGAACTGGTCGAGACAGAGCTGAATGTATGAGATTTCAGAGATAAGAACACAAATAAGTCCTTTATTGATCTTTGAATTCAACAAAAACAGAAACAAAACAAAAACTGAAAATCTCAAACAAACTCTTAAAACCGAAACTAAACAATTGTTAGCTAGCAAAAGTTAAATCTGTTTTATTGTTTAATGATTTTGAGTGTGTGATGCATCCTTTTATCACGTCACATTTAGACTGCTGTAATGCTCCTCATGCAGGAATTAATCAAAATGCCCTGTTACGCTTACAGTTAGTCCAGAACTCTGCAGCTCGTCTTTTAACAGGAAGCAAGAAACACGAGCACATAACTCCCATTCTGGCCTCGCTGCACTGGCTTCCTGTTCGTTTTAAGATTGTGATTTATTTATTGTTTTTAATTTATTGCTCTTATTTGATTATATTATTGTCTTTAGTGTGTGTGTGTGTGTGTGTGTGTGTGTCTGAATTATTAAACTGAAGAATGAAGAAAAATTAAAATCTTTAAAAAACCTCTAAAAAACCTAAATTAGTCCAGTTTTAATGAAAACTGTGTAAATCAGCAGCAAAATGAAACAGAGCTGCTTCATGCATGATGTCACTTCCTGTTTAACACAGTCACATAACTGTTGATTCTTAGTTTCATGAGTCCTGTAAGTCTGAGCTCACACATCAACGTGACTGTGAACACATCACTGACATCATCACTGTTACACAATCCACACAGAGCTGTTAATCAATACAGCTGTCGATCATCGATTCCCAGTGTGTGTGTGTGTGTGTGTGTGTGTATAACAAACAGAGGAGGATGTCAACCTGAGAGAGATGAGGAGGAAGAAGGAGGATGACTCGACCTTCAGACACCCCGAAGTTTTAAACTGACACGTTAGCGCATGCTGATGTCATTTTATTGGCTGTTTCCATGACAACAGCTTTGCTTCCTGTGACCTCTGTGACCCCGACAGGATGGAGACAACGATGACTAACACCTCCTGTTTAGCAGATACAACACTGAGGCTCAACAACAACAGCATCCAAGCTAACGAGAACTTTTTATTCCACTCTGACCACACGCGCACACACACACACACACACACACACACACACACTCGTTACTGATTCAGTCTTTGATGTGACTGGTGTAAATCTCATTCTGTATCCACATCACTTAAAACACTCTGAAGCAGCTCGAGTGCTGTCGAGTGTTTCAGTCTGTCATTAGCATCGTGCTAATGAGCGTCATGCTGAGCGGCTTCAGGCGTGTTAGCGGGACGCTCGTCTGTGTGGAAGCACTCAGCATTAATGAGCGACAGCCACACACTCAGTCCTCATTAGCATAATGCAATTAGCATCATGCAGGTGTTAGCCCGGATGCTAATGTGAGCTGGAGTGGATCTGACACGGAGGTTTATTGAAAGAACAAGTGGAGAGATGAGGGGGAGGAGGAGGAGGAGGAGGAGGAGGAGGAGGAGAGAGAGAGACAGTTTTCATATCAGCTGTTTCTATGGCAACAGGACTCCAGTGAAGTGCATAAAGACAGATTGTTTATGACTGTATGAAATGGATCTGATCACCCATCAGGTCAATCCACCAAGAACCACATGAGCTCTAGACCCCCTGAAGTACCCTGCAGACCACTTCAGACCACCTAAAGACCCCTATGGACCATTTCAGACCCTTATTGACCCCCTGTCGACCACCTCAGACCACTATAGACTGCTTCAGACCCGTATGGACACCTATAGACCGCTTCAGATCCCTACAGACCCCTTTAGACCACTTCAGACCCCCTGAAACCCGTGTAGACCACTTCAGACCCCCTTAAGACCACTGTGGGCCAGTTCAGACCCTATAGACCCTTGAACCCTACTTTAGACCCCTACAGACTCCTGTAGACCCCCTACAGACCACTACAGAGGGTTTAAAGTGGACCGACAGAGACCCTGAGGCTGGTTTCAACAGGTCTGAATGTGACAGAGTGACGTTAATGCTGCTCAGTATTCATGTATTCACCGCGGCCTGATGTTTGTGCACTCTGAGCTGCTGTCTGTGTTCACGAGTCAGAGAGGATCAAATGACTGAATCCTTTTAAAAGACGAGAGGAGACGTTTAGAGCTGCGGAGGATTAAACACAGAGGTCTCACTGTCTGAAGTTTGTGTTCTGTCTCAGACCTTAAAATGGAAACACTCGAGTGTGTGTGAAGAAGCTGAGACATGTTTCAGTCTGATTCAGACGAGCTGACGTCCAGAGATCAGACTCTGAATCTTTTATTTATGTTTGAAGAATGTTTATTCAGTTTATTGAAATCATCCACAGTCGTGTTAAACTGTGTTTGTGACCGTTTGTGTGCAGGTATGATTGTTTATGTTTACAGTCTGTATAGTTTGATGTTGTTACTGAATGTTGTGCTGCAGCAGGACCTTCTCAGGGTCTGTTGGTACGTTTACATACACAGAGTAAGTCATATATAACCCCTGTAATCATGGCGGCTGCGATCATGTGACTAAATGTGCTGACAGGAGTGAAGTGATATAAAGAACTGCAGTCTGTGAGGAGGCAGGATGGTCAAACAAACACAGGACGTCCCCCAGCAGACCGACGTCTGTGTCCCGTGTGAAACAAAGTCAACCCTAACCCCGACACAACTCTACGTAAAGCACTTACTGTATCATGACCACAGCCAACAATGTTTCTTGTCCTAAATCTAATCAACGTAACATTACGGTCCAAACCTAACCTACGCAACTCTGGGTTCCTAAACCTAACCTACATAATGTTACTTTCCTAAATCTAACCTGTGTAATTTTATGTTCCTAAACCTCACTACGTAACTTTACGTTCACAAACCTCACCTACGTAACGTTACTATCCTAAACCTAACTACGTAACTTTACTTTCCTCAACCTAACCTACGTAACTTTGCGCTCCTAAACCGTACCTATGTAACGTTACTTTCCTAAACCTAACTACGTAACTTTACTTATATAAACATAACCTACATAACTTAACTAATATAAACCTCAATTATGTAACTTTCCAAAACTTCCCCAACGTAAGTTAACGTTGAGTACTTAATGCGGCAATGCCCGAACATGCTTCTTTTCTTAAACCTAACCTATGTAAGTTTAGTTATATAAACATAAGCTACTTTACTTTCTAAAACTTTACCTATGAAACGTTACTTTCCTAAACCTAACCTACGTAACTGTATGTTAAGTACACGATGTGACGATGCTATTCGCGGGGCGCTAACCTGTTACATATTAAAACAACAGCTGAACGATGACACGTTGGGTTTAAACACTGAAACTGCTGAAGCTTCGTGTGAACTTGACACAGAATGAGGATCACTGGTCTGTTTTCATATCCATGTGAGGACCTGACTGTTGTTTTCAGACAGTTTTCTTTTATACTTCAGTCCTGGTTGATTTGGTGACACCTGTGGTTACCGCGGTAACAGCAGTTGTGGTTTAATACTCTAACAAACAGTGTTTGAGCAGCTGGTGTCTGTTCACAAAGTGTTTTAATAAAGACGTCAGTCAGTAATAATGATCATGAACTCCATCTGACTTCATGCTGCACATGTTTAACAATGAATACAACACAGGGGGAAAGTATCCGAGTACATTTACTCAATAAGTACTGTTACTTTACTTAAGTATTTTCTTTTGTTTCTACTGTACTATCCCTGAGGGAAATACTGTATGTCCTGAAGTCAACAAACTACAACAGTAAGTGATAATATCCAATAATATCATGTATTACTCATAATATAGCACCCTAAGGTGAGTGTGTCTGCACAGAGAATACTTTTACTATCGATACGTATACGTTATACAATATTTTTAAGTATTTTGCTGAAAATACTTTTGTTCTTTAACATATTTAACACTTTAGATTCAGGACTTTAATTTGTAAAAGTAGACTTTTTTATTTACAGAGGTGGAGAGTGACTAAGTACATTTGCTTTAGTGCTTTAGTATTTCCCTGTTTCTGCTACATGACACTTCTACTGCACCACATTTATCTGACAGCTGCTGAATTTGTTTAAGTAGATTGACCACAACAACAAAAAGATTGTGTTTGATCTACTTAAATAAATAGAGCAATTTTTTCATCAGATTATTATTTAGATCAAACAAGGCTAGTCTTTGTATAAACTACTTGATTTTTTTTGTATGTAAAAAATAAAATTTGCAAGTAAGTTAACTTAATTTTTCAAGTTAAGTTGACTTAATTGAGTTAAGCTGACTCACTTGCTAAATTTAGTTTACTATATTTGCCAAATTTAGTTGACTTTACTCAGAAAAATTATTTGTTAAGTACAGAAAAAAGGTCCAGTTTTGCTTGATCTACATAATAGTCTGATGCAAAAAAGTTGCCCTATTTTTGAGGTAGATCAAGCACAGTATTTTTTTAATCAATATATATCAGTATATGCTCACTTTGTTTAAGTACATCAAGCACAATAAAAAAAATCTATTGTGTTTGATCTACTTGAGAAAATTTAGGCATTTGCATCAGATCATTATGTTGATCAAGTGATGCTAGTTTTTGTATAAACTTGTTAATGTAAAAAATACATTTTACAGTAAAGTTGACTTCATTGAGTGAAACTGACTCACTTACTAAATTAAGTTTGCTTTATTTGCAAAATTAAGTTGACTATACTTAAAAAAAAAAAATTTGTTACGTTAAAAAAAGTAATTTCAACAAAGACCAGTCCTGTTTTTTTTAGCATCTTTTTTTTCTCTATCACGAATGTTCTGATTGTCTTTTGTCTCCAGCACTGTGTTGCATTTCATGCATCGATAGTTCCACATAAATCTAAAAAATCTGATGAGAAAAGTTGCCTTCATTTTATTTTGTCAAGCACAGTGCTTTTATCAGAGTGTCTGCAGGTGTAAACATGTTGCGTTTTGCATTTTAATGTAAATTTGATTGTTATTTGTATTAATGTGAACAAATCTGCTGTTTTTCATCATGAATTAAAAACAGCTGTCAAAATGACCACAGATACAGTGTCTGTCATTTACGCCTGTGGTTGCTCCTGAACGCAGCACCAGATTTCATGAAGTCTTTTGTTGAAATGTTCTTCAGCTCAAATCTGTACATTTAAAACCATTTCTGAACATCTACAGATTTTGGAGTGTACTTGAATGCACCATCAGAGTTTTAAAGCATGGCTGCAGGACGGCAGTCAGTGGGGCTTTTTGGCACTTTCTCTCTTTGATAGTTGAGCTGCAAAAAAACAGTTTCACTGCACGTTGTTCTGCGTATGTGGCAGATTAGATGTTAAAAACAAACCCAGTAAAGTGACGTGAGGTGAAACTGACGTCTGACAGGAAATCAGTCACAAACCTGATGGATCAACGATCACAGAACCGATGGGCTGGAACCTGAAATACACCACTGATACAACGGTCCGTGAAGGCAGCGGACAAAAGACTAACAAAGGACAGAAGAAGAGCCAAGCTGGCACACACACACACACACACACACACACACTGCAGTATAGTCCAGCCTCCTGCTCACACAGCAGATTTTTAATCACAGTGCATCAGTGCATGGAGCCAAATAAAATCCATAACAGTTAAAATCTATAACACCCCTACATTAACCACACACACCCACACACACACACACACACACACACACACACACACACTGCATCAGAGACTGAGGAGCTCGTAGGAGGTTTAGTTTTTATTTCTGCCAGTAAAACTCTCGGCTGGTAAAAAGAACTTGATGCTTCACGTTAGAACATTTTAATTCTTCTGTTCTGTTGATTTCTGTGGCGTTTGTTCGAACGACTCAACAAACTGCAGACGTGTCATAACTGATCAACGTCACCTGTTCATATTAACCCTTTGAACTCTGCAGTGGAAACAGTCCTCTACTGCCTACACTGGTATTTCTGCTTATTGTGATGTCATATCCTGGAGAATCTTCAATGCTTCACATCACTAACATCTGTGCAAGCTGTGCTCAAAGGTTCTAGAGGTCAGTAAACCATAATCATGTATAAAGGCACTGGCACTGTGTCATAACTTACAACAGGTACAGAAAACAAAATATCAGTGATTTGAACCATGTTCAGTGTTTAATCTTTGAGATATGATTATTTCAATGTGCTGAGTACAAATGTGTCGTGATCCATTCATCGTTCTTTCCTCTGTCGCCATTTTGTGTTTCCATGTGGTTTTGCACCGCACGTAACGTGACATAATGAAATCATCAAGAACATATAATGTGACGACACAGGAGACAGAAGGCCGAGCTCTCTGCTGCAGAAGAGTGAATGTTCGAGTTGTTATGGTTCTTACTTTAGATCGATTCTACTGTAGTGTTCCGCAGCCATTACAGGAAATACTGGCACCACTGCGTGTTATTACTACATTTGCACGGCATGTTAGGTCACGTAACGTAATGCTGTGATGAAACAGGAGACAGAAGGCTGAGCTCTCTGTGACAAAGAATGAATGTTCTCACTCGAGGTTACTGTTTTAAAGGGTTAACTCCCACAATAAGCCGCCTGCTCTCTCTCTGTCTGTGGGGGAGATTCATTCACAGATGTGCCACACAAAGAGTTAATGACAATGATGTCACAGTCACAGAGGTGATGTCACAGTCACAGAGGTGATGTCACAGTCACTGTGTCACAGTGTGGTCCTGTCTGTGAGTGAGGGTGGTCTGATCTGATGATAAACACACTGCACCAACACTCAGGACTGTTGGTGCTGTATTTCTTCTTCTCTGGTTTTATAGAAGCAGCGGGACATAAAACAGGATAAACACAGGCTGGTGTGGACGCTCAGAGGGACGCTTGGCTGTGACTGGCTGTTATGTCATCAGCTCTCTCTCTCATCTCACATGAGGCGGCGCACGAGTGTTGACTCTGAGCACAGCTTCAGAGCTTCTCTGTCACATCACAGGTAGAATTTATCACCAAACACCGCACTCTATGTATGCCATGCTTTGTTTGTAAAAACCCCAGGGTGGACTGGTGGGCGGAGTCATACAACCACAGGGTGGACTGGTGGGCGGAGTCATACAACCACAGGGTGGACTGGTGGGCGGAGTCATACAGCCACAGGGTGGACTGGTGGGAGGAGTCATACAACCACAGGGTGGACTGGTGGGAGGAGTCATACAACCACAGGGTGGACTGGTGGGCGGAGTCATACAGCCACAGGGTGGACTGGTGGGAGGAGTCATACAACCACAGGGTGGACTGGTGGGCGGAGTCATACAGCCACAGGGTGGACTGGTGGGAGGAGTCATACAACCACAGGGTGGACTGGTGGGAGGAGTCATACAACCACAGGGTGGACTGGTGGGCGGAGTCATACAGCCACAGGGTGGGCTGGTGGGGGCTGAGGGCCCTCTGTTGGCTCTCCTCCGGCGTCCACACACCTCTGGATGTGAAGTTGTGAACGTTCCTGTTTTCCTGCACTTCCTGTCGCTGCTCTCTTATGATCACTATGATTGGACAACAATGGTTCCTGCTCGAGCCAATCACAGTGGATCTATAACGCAAACTCTGGCTGACTGATATCTGATGACCTGGAGGGCGAACATGTTTGATGATGTGTTCAGTGACTCAGATCAGACTGAGACGATGGAGCTTTGCATTTGAAGCTCAGCCTGACATCAGCGTGCTCGTAACTTTTTACAGCTGCATCTTCAAACCACTTTACATCAGAGCTCAGCAGATCCAGGACCTGCTCAAACCAAACTGTTTGAACAATTAAATGAAACAGGATCCACAGGTTAACCCTCAAACTCTGTTCTCCTCTCTGCCCTGCTCGCTCTGCTCTGAGCTGCAGACCTGCAGGAGGTGGATCAGCTGATCACACCTGGACCAGGTGTTACACATTGTTTATTATGTCACACTCAGCCGGCCCCTCCTGTTCCGTCAGAGTGATGTCACTCCAGGTTATGAAGGGTTAAAGGCAGGCGTGTTGAAGTGAGTGTGGAAGATGCCACAGGTCTACAGTCGCTCTCCAGCTCCTCCTGGAGGACCCCGAGGTGTTCCCAGACCAGATGAGATCTATAATCCCTCCAGTGTGTTCTGGCTCGGCCCCGGGGCCTCCTACCAGCTGGACGTGCCAGGACACCTCGAACAGGCCCCTGGTGTCACCGACTGGCTCTGAGGATCTTAGTTTATTGTTTCATCAAATGGTTTCGTACCCGCTGGTCTGAACTTTGTGTTTGTAAAGGCCTGTTTGTTTGGGGCTTTTTTCATTTTGTTTTAATGCGACAGTTGAGACGATCAGTTCACAGCGTCATCCTGCAAATCAATCAGCTGTTAAACTGACCGAAGGATCATCGAACCGTGAGTTCAGTTAAACCAGACAGCGAGCTGATCAGATCCTCCGTCACCTCCTCCTGTTATCTGTTTTCTTCTCATCTCATTTATAAACTTCATAAAATTTGGTTTCTGAGGTTTGAACTCTCCCGATCCACCACAGCTTTTATTCTGAAGCTCAGAGCTCAGCCTGTCGTCCAGATATTATTTCCTCCTCATGGTTTATTGATCTGTGTCCTCGCTTCATCAGCTCCTATATTTGACTGTTTCATTTTCTACCTTATCTGAGTTCTGAGCTTCAGTCAGCGCCGAACGCCACCACACATCAGCATGGACAGATTTCTGACCTGTTTGTTTGTTGTTGTGAAACGAGCCTTCACACTGATCCAGAGAGAAGTCAACGACCGGCCGACGACGCTCTGTGAATCATTTATGGAGCCGCACGTTCAAAAGTCACCGTGACTCAGAGACGGTTTGACTCTGTGATGATCCCGTGACAACAGGGACGTAAGCAACA